>NW_016157099.1:935946-967350 GCF_001687245.7 Rhagoletis zephyria
TTATACTAAAATATAATGGGATTTAAAACTGCATACTTAGAATTTTTCTCAAAAATCTGATTTGAAAGTAGATCTTCATACTAACTGTATTTAAAAAAAATAATGTGCGAAAAGAAATTCAAGTAAAAAACTTTGCATACATTGCGAAAAATTCTCTGTGCCAATACTTTGATCCGGCACTATAAATATTTATTAATTATAATTCCATTCAATAAAATAACTACAATAATTTGAATTAATTAATTGCCTTTATTTTTAGCATTCAAAAACAGTAGATAAAGCAGTGTAGAAAAACGCTTTTTTAACGTAAATTAATCGTTTACGAGACTCGTTTACAATTAAAAAACGGACGTAAAAATATTCGCATACGGATGCTTTTTCGATCCGTTTACGACTGTTCGTAGGCGATGCACAATTTAAACCGAAAAAGTGCTCGAAAAAGAGTCGTAAACGGCTATCATAAACGATTTTTAATCTGGTTTTTCTTCGAGAAAATATCCAATTACGAGCTTGTTTACGATGGTTTTGCTGGCTGGGTGAGTGAGTCGGTTTGGATGTGTTTGTGAAAATAAATATGTGTTAGTTACACCAACATCCCAACGGGACTGAAAGTTAGCTGCTCCCCAAAGGAGCAAGTACGGAGTAGTACAAATGCAAAGTAAAATATAAATTTTGAAATTTCTAACAATGCTCAGAAATATATATCATTTTGAGTAGTAACATAAAATATTTTCTTTTGAAAAAAAAGTTAATTTATGTACAAACATATGTATGTATGTATTTTCGTATGTATACCGCATAGAAAAGAAAAACAATAAGTACACTTAATAAAGCCAACATCTGGCTTACAAAAAAACGCCATTATTTTATTAAAACAAAAATATAATATAAAAATTAAAATTTGCATGCATCGCTTTTTAAATGCTTTAGTTGAAGCGCTGACTAAGGGCTTATTTGGGAGCAGCAAGAGAGCGCTTCTTTCACAATGTGAAAATACAATGAAGTGTGAAATTAGGAAGGGAGCGCTTACTGCTGAATATGGAGCGCTCCAATAGAACTAATGGCGCGCTTCTGGCCCCGTTGGGATGACTCCCGGCATGACTCTGAATGATTCAACTGTGTGTAGTCGAAGGCGAGTACACAAATGGCTCGCAAGTAAGACGTACCGCGTATGCCACCTATTACATTTATTCGTTTCAATAATTTCAAATGGGGCTCTTTGGGGAATTTATTTTTAGCAAAAATTTTAAAAACAATAGTTTTGTTTACTTGTTGGATAATATTTTTTTCATAGGGATATACATTGGATCCTTGGCTAAAAGCTTCTGTGGTATAACTGTCTTTTCTTTGCTATTTAAAGTAACTATTGAGTATTGAGTAAGCTCCTTCAATAGGGATTTCCAGTAGAAATGAACAACGTCTAGCTATAAAGAGAATCGATGCTCATATAATTAAAAAGCTATAGTTAGATAAGAATTACGTATATAATTAAAAAGCTATAGTTAGATAAGAATTACGTAACTATCTGTTATTCAAATGCTTATAAAAAACGGGGTGTTTAAAAAAAAATAACAATATTCTGATCCGATTCGGCTGGCAGCCACTACTTTGAAAACAGAATTTTGTTCAAAAAAAATAATCTATTTTCCATATCCACCTATTTAGCTCGCTAGAAGCACAAATTTTTCAAAGCAGTCGCAGAAGAAAGTATTAAAAATTAATTACAAAAACTAAAATCGAAAAGTGCTGATAAAGTTACAGATTCTCCAAATTCTGAAACAAAATGACATATGTATCTGGTTTGGCTTGTAAGCGCTGTTTAAACAACGATCTCGCCATTATGCTAGATTCTNGCGCTCCAATAGAACTAATGGCGCGCTTCTGGCCCCGTTGGGATGACTCCCGGCATGACTCTGAATGATTCAACTGTGTGTAGTCGAAGGCGAGTACACAAATGGCTCGCAAGTAAGACGTACCGCGTATGCCACCTATTACATTTATTCGTTTCAATAATTTCAAATGGGGCTCTTTGGGGAATTTATTTTTAGCAAAAATTTTAAAAACAATAGTTTTGTTTACTTGTTGGATAATATTTTTTTCATAGGGATATACATTGGATCCTTGGCTAAAAGCTTCTGTGGTATAACTGTCTTTTCTTTGCTATTTAAAGTAACTATTGAGTATTGAGTAAGCTCCTTCAATAGGGATTTCCAGTAGAAATGAACAACGTCTAGCTATAAAGAGAATCGATGCTCATATAATTAAAAAGCTATAGTTAGATAAGAATTACGTATATAATTAAAAAGCTATAGTTAGATAAGAATTACGTAACTATCTGTTATTCAAATGCTTATAAAAAACGGGGTGTTTAAAAAAAAATAACAATATTCTGATCCGATTCGGCTGGCAGCCACTACTTTGAAAACAGAATTTTGTTCAAAAAAAATAATCTATTTTCCATATCCACCTATTTAGCTCGCTAGAAGCACAAATTTTTCAAAGCAGTCGCAGAAGAAAGTATTAAAAATTAATTACAAAAACTAAAATCGAAAAGTGCTGATAAAGTTACAGATTCTCCAAATTCTGAAACAAAATGACATATGTATCTGGTTTGGCTTGTAAGCGCTGTTTAAACAACGATCTCGCCATTATGCTAGATTCTAATCGTTTTTTTTTAAATACTTCACATCCGCATTCGCATTCGCATCCGCGGATGTTAGCTGTTAGATATTCGCATCCGCATTCGCATCCGCGGATGTCTAAAATTTCACATCCGCAACATCCCTAATATACATGATGTGAGTGTCTTTATATGAAGTTATCACATCTAAATATTTTGATTATCACTTATCGTTTGAAGTGCAAAAACTATTTTATTTAAAACATAAAAGTAGCCTCGTCAATGGAACAATGTATATGTACTTAGTACATACATATGCATAATTTTGCGGTATGTCCCTCGTACATATACATATATGTACGTATGTTAGTGAGCACAAAGTTATTAATGTTTGTAGATGAAATATGTACGTGTATCTACGTAGTATTTTTATTTTTCACTTTGAAATTAAATGATTTTCCGCCGGTTCTTGCTGATAACTGTTTGTTCACATCGCTGTTAGCACTAAAGGCTATTATGGCGACTTTTTAAAATTTATAACCCTAAATTTGTTTATTTTGTGTATTTGTGTTACTTAGCAGCGACAACAAAACAGTAATACACATAAAGTAAGCACTGTAATTGCTAAATGCATAGCGCCTATAAGAGCATTAAACCAATCAAATGTGAGGCACACGTGAGGCGCTGCTGAAGGTTGCCTGAAGGTCGGAGGGAGATGCTCCTTTTGAATTGTTTGGGGTGGTTCTTCAGAGAAGTTGAAATTCGTGTAAATAAATGTAATCGTACATATACAGCCCAGGTAATAAAAGCCAATAACGATGTACAGCCTAAACGACACAACAACTCACCTTTTAACACATATCACCAAAATGCACTCATAAGTTTATATTTTTCAACTTGTTTACTCTTTGCACCTCCTTATACACTTTATGTAAATATCCTATTTTGCGATTACTCTATTCAACTTCCTTCCGCCAATTCACAAATCCGTAAATACTTTTCCCTCGTATGAGAATGTTATTTCTGATAAGAACAGATGTCAAGTGTGTATATACATATGCATTTATACATATAAAAGTAGGCTTGTCAATAAAAATGTCGTACCTGACATTTGGAACGAAAATGTTCGGAAATGCTAGTCGTAATGTCGATAAAACAGTACACCTTCCGTGTTATGTTCGGGACGATGGCTTCTTAATTAAACAAAATAATTTCACATTGAACCATTCTTTGCAAAATCAGAGTAAAAGTTTTAGAAGCCAAATGACTTTCCTATGCAATAAAAACATTCTAAAATCTCGATAACTATTACTCACTAGTTATATCGGATTTAAAACAGAAAAATTTTTTAACAAAATGCATTAGAAGCCTTCAATATTTAATTTACACATTTTATTGGCAAAGTTTTAAGACATACATAATTAATGTTGGCTTACTATTTAATTCAAAATGGGTTTATGTAGCAGGAAAAATGTCAAATTATATGTCATTAGAAAGCATCTACTCTCGGAGGATCTGCAAACAGTTCTTGCTTTTTGCGATCACCAAAGTAGTATTGTTTGAGACGTTCTGCACGCATTGCCTGCAAGGGTTACAAACAACATATTCAGCACTTGAGACACTATTGTCTAGACATCTACAACTTACGTGGAACCTCAGCAGTTGCTTGCGTACTCCGACGCATTCACTGAAATCTGCAATAATATCGGCACACATCTTCTGGCCCCGTTCAACACCATAAGCTTCAAGGCAATCCATCATTTCCATTTCCATCTTGCCGCATTTTTCGTATGTCTGATGATTAATCAAACAGCCGGTTAAATCGGTAAATGGTGTTCGTAAAAATGGGCCCAGCGACATGACAACTAAAAACATGTAATAGATGGATGGTTAATAAGGAAAAAATGGAAGATATTGAAATCTTGGCGAATGTTGCCCATTGGACTGTCCGTGTTTTGGTTCCCCGAGCTGTGACGTAACAATTGTTTAAAGACTTTAGCCTGAATTATTAAACATATCCATACTTTCAACTCGAGGATAGCTCCAAGAAACAAAATCCTATGATTTCTATACTTTATAATAGTTACCGATTTATTAAAAAGATGTAAATCTGATTCTTTGAGCAGTTTTACCTGAAGAAGTAAACTTATTTTTTGTTGTTCTGAAAACGTCAAAGCAATCAGCTGCGTTGTGACCAGTGTTGCCAGGTAGAAATTTGGTCGTCATCACAGTATACGTCGTCATTTTGAAGATTTTTTACTACCATGACGATTTGGCGATTTTTGTGAACTAATGACGATTTTTCTTTATGCGCAAATTTGGCAGGTTCTCAACAGCACTAATTAGGAAAGTTCGATATTGTATCGATTATTCTGAATATCGATATTTCATGGGACGATAATCGATTTTTTGAATCGATATTCCAAGGTCGATATATCGAAGGCATCGATACTTTACCCACAATATCGATATTTAAGTTAAAATTTGTTTTTCATCCACAAAAAAGTGTACGGGAAAATACTAAGGGCCGGTTACTCAATGTCTGGTTAACACTAATCTGCGGTTAAACATCGTTATCGACGTCTTCGACTCCATGCATATAGCATTGACGGTAACGTCAAACGCATCAACCAGTTGGCCGATTTCATTTGAGTGACAGTTTTTGAACTGTGAACAACACAACAGCACTGGTAAACTTTTAAGCTATGCTAGGAATGCTTCCCATTTTTATGTATTTGTTATTGCTACCAGCCCCGTTTTCATTAATTATACGCTTTTCTCTAGTGAGACGAACCGAAAATCACATGTTAACGTTAATGCGCCTTTAAAAAAATGAAATCGCATTTTAGGTTGCCAACTTATCTACACACAGAGCAACAAGTTTACCAACCTCCCTCAAAAATCAAAAGCATTTCATTTTCTCCAACCTGACGCACAACTTGACGAAGGTTTGCCAAATTGCCTACACACGGCTTATTTACCAAAAAACTTCTAGCGGTTGGCCAACTGGTTGGCAGATAAATCGATCGGTGTATAGGGCCTTTTAGGGCCGGTTGCTCAAAGCCTGGCTGACACTAAGGGCCGTTTGCACCATGTCTAGTTAATTCTAAAGGCTCCGTTATGCATACTTGGCATGGCTTGAGAGCTGTCACATAAGAAATCTGTTAAATGAGCCTCGCGTATAAGCGGTTACCCAACGCACAGCATTACATACGTAAAAGTCTGTTGGTTTTTGATTTCTACGTAAAAATGGTATAGCAGTGCATGCAATGCCAAGTATGCATAACAGAGCCTTAANAGTTAACGTGCTTAACTGAAGGATGTACCTCCAGTTAGCGTTAACTAGACATGGTGCAAACGGCCCTAAGGCCGGGTTACATCGTTATCGACGCTACCGACAACTGGTTATATGCATGGAGTCGAAACGTCAATAATGATGTTAACCGATGATTAGTGTCAACCAGGTTTTGAGCAACCGGACCTTAATTTGATTAATTTGTGTAGCTTTGTGTAGCGTTGTATACTGCTACATATTTTATTGAGCCAAGAGAATTATGAATAAGGGCCGGTTACTGAATGTCTGGTTAACACTAATCTGCGGTTAAACATCGTTATCGACGTCTCCCACTCCATGTATTCAACAGGGAGTCGGTAACGTCGATAACGATGTTTAACCTGTAGTTAGTGTTAACCAGACATTGAGGGCCGGTTGTTCAATGTCTGATTAGCACAAATCAACTACTGCTTTATCGATCACATGTTACATGCATGATGTCGAAATCGTCGATAGTGTAGTGGTAGTGATAACCAGACATTGAACAACCGGCCCTGAGTAGCCGGCCCTAAGTTGTTTAGCAAACCTTGTAAGTATGAACAGAATGTAAAGCACATAGTTAAGGGCCGGTTGCTCAAAGCCTGGTTGACACTAATCATCGATTAACATCGTTATCGACGTTTTCGACTCAATTCAAATAACATGGTGTCGGTAACGTCGATAACGATGTTTAACCGAGGATTAGTGTCAACCAGGCTTTGAGCAACCAGCCCTAAGTTGCAGTTTGAAAAAAATAAGATTAAAAATATTTTTGTTAAAAAAGTTAAAGTTTTTATTTTTTACATACAGCAATCAGAAGCTAGAATAAAATTTAAAAACTAAAAGGGCTTCCCGGTTATGTTTATTAAAATTTTTTATTTGTTGAAGATTTTTACATGCAAATGACGATTTTTGATAACCAAACTGGCGATTTCTCACTGGAATACCCTGGCAACACTAGTTGTGACAATTGGGTTGTCGGCAATGCAGTTTTCGTCGCCATGCTTGCTCAATTCAGACTGAAAAAGAAATTGGGCGGTTGTTTACCATTTACCTAATGATATTTTAATTTATTTAAATTAAAAATGAAGAACCAGGATTTAGTTAACTATCTCAGGGAGTGTGGCGTGTGCTTATTCTGTCAATTACGTTATCTCAAAGCTCGCGGTAATGAATATCAGAATCGAAGGCAGTATTTGGAGAAGGTATCAATTTATTATGGTCAATAGTAAATTCCTAATTTTATTCCAACTTTAATCTTACAGGTTAATGTTGAATATAAAGATGAAACAGAAAGCAGTTCTGACCCGGCACATAAAAAGAAACGGCAGAATGTTTGCCCAACTTGTCTGGATCTATTTTCAAAAAGTTTCAAGGACCAACTCCTTCAGGCTATATTGGATACAGATATTGCAAAATACGAGTGCGATGGCATTGTGGTTGCCATTAGTATACCGATAGTGCTCCAGTTACGGCAATTGTCCATGTGGTATGCGCTTATAGATAAATTTGAAAAAAATTTTCACCAGGATCGGGCACCTGATGTTTCCTTGAAGGAAGCTATTAAGCTTATTTTGAATCCAACGATTTGTGAAAATCTTAAAAAAAAATACGATATTGATAATGGTCTCAGGATAAATATAAATTTATGCCATGAACTGGAAAATGAAGAAATCGCTCGATTGGAGAAACTCAACAACGTGGCGTATCCGCCAAAAACGGGCCATAAGTTGGAACCTATCTCACGATCTTTGATTGAGAAAAAATATACACCTTTGAGAGTTAGTTCAGAACTGTTCAAAAAAACATTTTCTGTACCACCCTCAATACCAAATGAAAGTCTGAAATTGGATTCCATTTCTCTTGTTGGTCCTACAGCATATGTAGCTGGGCGATATAGAAAAGTGTCCCGGAAGCTGTCACATACACCATGGGTATTAAATGGTAAAAGAGTCATGGACGACAGTATAGAGGAGATAATTATACGTTATATTGCTACGTACTTTTGGTAAGTGCAATGATTTCAAAAATAGTAATGATATCGTCGTTTAAAGTACAAAACCACGTATCGTCATTCTGCAAAACCGCGTAAATGGCATTGGCTGCCAAAAATTGGATTTGCTCCCACAAGCTCTTGGCTCAATCCTTATCCATTCGTCCTGAAATATACTAGCCAGAAATGCGATTGCTTTATAAAAAAAAGTGAACCATTATGAAGTATGAGTGTTTTTACTCTCTAGAAAATAATTTATGCAACCTCACATACGCCGTTTTGCATTATCTTGATACGCGGTTTTGCATTTTTTTGATACGCGGTTTTGTACTTTAAACGACGATATATAAATTTATGTTGGTACGAATATCTTGTTAACGTTTTCATTAAAGCGAGGATCGGACAAAAATAAATTTTATGTCAAGTGGGAGAGAGGATGTAGATGTAAGATGCCTTGGCACAGGTCGACCATTTGTACTGGAGATATCAAACGCTTTCCGAACATCCTTGCCCCCCGAACAAGCACGTCAAATGGAAGAATGCATCGATGCGTCACAGAAAGTGTCGGTACGCAATCTTCAGGTGGTTTCGCGGGATGATTTATCGCACATTAAAATGGGGGAGGAACAAAAACGAAAATGTTATCGTGCACTCTGTCAGCTGGATGGTTTTGCTACCGCAGATATTTTAGAAAAGCTAAATTTGCCGAAGGGATTCGAAATTCAACAAAAGACGCCTATAAGGGTTTTACATCGTCGACCTCTACATACACGTCCCCGAGCTGTATACAGTCTTAAAGCATCAGTTTATGCACAAAATAAACGCTTACTAATACTTGACGTCGTTACACAAGCAGGAACGTATATAAAAGAGCTGGTTCATGGGGAGTTCGGACGCACAACTCCATCTGTGTCATCATTGATTGGCCAGCCTGTTGACATTGTGGCACTTGACGTAATGGAAATAGATTTAGATTGGCCCCCAGCAGTCACTTTTTAGCCTATGGCTTATATACACTTATTTAATCAATATTATATTCTTTTATAAAAAGAAAACATTCACAGTACCAGATTTTTTTATTGAAATTTCATATTAAGACAAAATTAACTTGATTAATGTAATGCTAATTGCATGCAATTTCCGCTTTAATGTCGGGCATTGATGAGACTCCATCTTTGTTCACAAGGGCTACTTTGAAATTCTTTTGATTTATGACCAGACGTTTTTGGATTTCTTTAACGCAGTGCTCAAGAATTTTATACGCTTCATCTTTGTTTAGTCCAGCTTTGTATTCTCTGTCAAAGATACTTTGGCAGAACATAGCACCGTATCCTTGACCGCTGTACTTTACCTCAACAGAATTAGCTAAGTAGTCAAGGAAGTACAATGCCGATTGCTGTGATTGCTCATCGTATCTGTAAATATAATGTTTATGGTTCAATCTTGAAGATCTCATATCGGTGATAAATTACTTTGGTACGATTCAGTTATTTGTACAATGATTTTGGGTTATAGCGTCCAAAAATGGAACCCGAATCAAAATGTTTTAACATGCACGTGTAGTCGAAGGGAATTTTAATTTAAAACAAAGATCTCAAATTTCCGACCACGCGAGTTGCACATGAGGTTATTTATTGAAGCGCGGCCTAGGCCAACACAGCAGGAAGGAATTCGTGCCAAAATACTATGATCGGCGTAGCCCGAGTTGGACTGATGAGGGTTATTTTTTTTAAATCTCGGCGAAAGAGCGCCAACGCAGAAAGGTGTTATGCGCAAATATACTGCTGCCAGCGTAGCCGAATGGCGTAACCCGTGTTTACATTAAAATTCAAATTTTACCCCATTTGGGAAAATTTCGATATAATGCACTCTTAATCAGAAATAACGGGGTATGAAGAGTGTTGAGGGCTGTATCCACATTCTAAAAGTGAAGACGCCAGGGCGCCGAGCCTTCCATTTCAAAAGTTATGGTGGCTATCACATTCCATCGTGTGTATTCAAAGTACATTCGTAGCTATTCGAATTCAATTCGAAGCATTTTCGTAGACAAAAAATCGGATTACGACTTAAAAACTACTAGTGATTTGTTGAAAAGATATGTATAGTTAAAGAAAGCCGCCTCACGACCCTTTAAAGTTGCTAGTATATTTAGAGAAAAATAAATATGTAGTGCATTATACCGAAGTTAACTTCCCTATTCTCAAATGGGTTTCCAAATGACTGTAGATGGGTCAGAGGCGAGATTTTTTGGATAGTGTTGCTGTAGTGACAAGTCCTTGGTCAAATATAAATCTGGGTCGTTCCATTTACGTAGACCTGATTGTCGTGGGAACGGTTGTACCAATGATCGAACATTTCCGTATCACTTACCCCGCTATCATCATATTCACTTGGTAAGGAGTTCTGCTACGGAGGTAGTCGGCAAGATTCTTCCGAGTAAAGTGTGCAGCCTCCTTGGGGGACAACTCATAGTTGTTACGCATTTTGTAAAGGGCAATATTTTTTGAAATGAACTCGGTAAACTGAACGGTATCACCAGATTCGCCCATTGTTGCGAAAACAACACTGTTAGAAATTTTGTGGATTTTATTTTCATCTGGAAAAAATGCATTTATTTATATTTTAATTTTAAGAGCGGAAGCGGTACGAATTTTTTACCTTCCTTCATTACAACGATAGACCGGGCCTGAGTTGTATCAGCAGCAACAATTGCAAAATCATCTCCTCGTATGCCCAGAATCGTCTCCATGACCGTAAATTAAATTTATTCGTAGTACAAAAAGCGGAAAAATCGCAATCAGAATCCTGTTATAGCTGGGAATGACATGCTAATTCAGCAGTTTGTCATTTGCGTTGAAGTTGGATGCTTTGATGGCACTGTCGATAATAAAGTGCTACTGGGGTGTTTTGCAGTGATCGGACTAAAACAATTTGTGTGGTAGAATCTGGAAAAAATGTGGAGATCTCAGATTTGGATCAAACTTTAAAAATTAAAAAAATTCTGCAAGGTTTCACCCGAAACAGCTCGGAAAACATGTGGAACAAACCTACTTAATTTGGCGACTTACTAAAGCCGGTTACTCAATGTCTGGTTAACACTGATCTGCGGTTAAACATCTTTATCGACGTCTTCGACTCCATGCATACAAAAGGCGTCGGTAACGTCGATAACTATGTTTAACCGGAGATTAGTGTTAACCAGAGATGGAGAAACCGGCCCTTAGTCTCGTTCAGTATCTAGCTCCTCTACTATTAAGGGCCGGTTGTTCAATGCCTGATTAGAACAAATCGGAGGTAGAAGCTCCGGTTAAATACAACGACTGCTTTATCGATCACATGTTATATGCATTATGTCGAAAACGTCGATAATGATGTTTAACCGGCAAGTAGTGATAACCAGACATTGAACAACCGGCCCTTAGGGCCGTTATCGACTCCATACTTATAACCGAACGGCGATTGTAGTTTTACGAGAAGCTGTTTTTCATGGATGTTGCTTTGACCAGGGCTTGAACCCAGGCGTTGCGGAGTGGAAGCGCGAACTGCTTACCACTACACCACAGCGTTTAGGGTTGCCAAATATCGAAGCCTGGCTTTCTAGCCTATCAATCTCCTCCTCCACCCCAGTCGACTTTGTTAGGGTTGTTGATTTTCTCAAACCCGTCCACTGTCACTAGGATGTGATTATATTTCTTGCGTGTTTCGGTTAATGGTCCGACATGATCAATCTGTTAGGTCCCTACCGGCTCACAAGCCTTATCGATCGGAGACAAAAGCCCTTCCTTTTTGCCTCTTTTCGCAAATATAATTATGCATTCCACGCATCCCTTTACAACTTTTGCAACCTTTTCGACCAAGCTTGTTTTTTTCTCTACAAGCTCCTGTGTCTTTTTACAAGCGAAATGATTCTGATCGTGCGCTAGTTTTATTACCTCGGTCTCCATACCGGATGGTATTACCAGAAATTCTTTTATGGGATCACAATAAACTATACCGTTCTTAAAAAAACTCGTAGTTTCCTGTTTCCAACTTTGAAACTTGGACGCCGGTTTTAAAATAACTGTAAGTCACCGGTAAAATGGTACTGTGTCCATTGGAGCACCCCCAACTTTTAGGGTTACTGGGATTTTCGTACAGCACGTACACCACGGTTTGCACTATTTCACTATTTTCTGCGCCTTATCTTGCAAATTGTCTGCCTTTGCGCAAATCGAATTGCCTTTGCACGTGTTTCTATTTCGCTTGCGATTATTTGCGCGTACGCTGATTTGTCTACTGCGTCTTCCCGCAGGCACACATACTCGTTTTCTATTTTCTATTTTTTTAAAAACGCACGCCTTTCCCGAACAAGCTCCCAATTTGTAGGAAAAGAAGGTTAGCTTGGTGATTTAGAGTCACGTTTATTAAAATGTTTACTGGTACATAAATTGTCTGTTCGTTCCTTCGTTCTTTCGTTCCTTCGTTCACCTACTTAGTGACGCGACAAAGAGAGCGATAAGACGTTTTCGGATAAAAGCGAAGAAAGAGACAGGAGACATCAAAACAAAGTGAAGCAACTGTCAGCTCAGAAAGCAACGTCGCCATGCTCTTTCTCGCTTTCTTCACTTTTCGCTTCACTATGTGCTGCCACATTGAAAAATAAAGGTTTGTTTTTGTCGCTATTATCCGAAAATATCTTGTCGTCTGCGGCTCTCAGACAGGGTCAAGTACTAAGGCTTGATCCTGGATAGGAAGCTGTCGTGGAAACCTAACATTGAAGAATGGGTAAGAAAGTCGTCGGTTGCCTTGTGCTGCTGTAGGGGAGCTATCGGTAAAAGATGAGGTCTCTCGCCCAAAGTGGTCCATTAGCTCTATGAAACCAGATTTAAGTCTATCTTGTTTCACGGAGCCCTTGTCTGGTGGAACTCACTAGAGAAGGCTACACTTGTAAAACAACTGGAGTGTTTACAGCGGATCGCCTTAATCGGAATTTGTGGAGCATTAGGAACCACTTCTGCACTGGCGCTTAACGTCATGTTGAACGAACTGCTATTAGGCTCAGGGAAACCGGATGGTAACACTACCTATGTTCAGGCTCCCTGACTTTTGCAGTGTCTTTTAGCTGAAATCGGAAAAGGAATGTCTGACCTCTCTATCAGTCTGACCTCTCTATAAGGAACAACTAGGGATGCCTCTGTCCTCCTGCGGTATAATCTTGGATGGTTCGGCCTAGTGTTATCTCGGCGAGCGCTAGACTAACACACATATTTCGTACTCGCGATAATGAACTTGCATACTCTACTAAATACCTAATAAAATGGGCAAAAGAAAGCGCTGCTCCTATTTTGACATAAAGAGGAAAAGAAGACGTTTCTCTGCTGCAGAAAATATTTTTACAGGGCACTTCAAAATACCTTTTACAGCGTAAGAAACGAGTTTCCCATCGTTACCTCTTAAAGGGGTCGAAAAACACGTTACCTCAGATGGACTAGTGTCTGACAGGCCGTTGTGCGATTGGTATTCACGCGGTAAGACTAGGAATTTTAACTGATCCCGTTTGTATTAGCTGTCAAGAGGAAGATGAGATAGAACCATCTCTACACTTTCTTTTAGGCTGTCCAACATTTGCGAGGCTAAGATGGATGCATTTTGGCTCGTACTTCTTAACTAACACTGAGCCTTCAGGGATCGAAATAGATAGATAGATAATAAAAAGAGGTATGCACTGCGACCAAGATATCTATCGTACCCTCAACTATTTACAGTACCTCATCTAATCCTACAGAGCCAAAAAATTTGAGGAGATTCCCAGGGATTAGCGATTGTATTGATTCGTCACTTGGCCAGTAGTGGCCCAGGTATCTCTCCCGTCTTCTTGCGACCGCCTCGCATTTGCGAAACAGATGCACAGGAGTCTCCTCAGTCACATCGCAGAAACGACATATATAGGTCGTTTGACCAGATCCCTAGCTTGTGCAGGTGACCTCTCAGTCTACAGTGACCCGTCAGAAAACCTGTTATTATCCTTAACTTTCCTTTGGAGAGAATGATAATTGCCCTGTACCTCGTAAAGTTGTAACCTCCCAGTAGGTGATTTGCTTGACGTAGACCTGTACTGTCACGTCAGTGTTGATTCCTTAGCCTATTCTTTTCTTTCCTGAGCTCTTCCTTGATTGTGCTAGGTCCAATCGCTAGGAAGGGCTCAGACCCTATAGGCGACGAGGCGGCCGCCATTCTAGCTAGTCGGTCCGCTTCCTCGTTGCCCGCAACTCCTATGTGACCTGGTACCCAAGTCAGGGCTGTAAAAAATTGCAGTCAAATTGGATTGCAATCGCATATTTTACGTAATATTGCAATCTGGTTTAATTGCAATTAACATTGATTGCTTATATTTTGATTGCAAAAATTTAAATTTGCAATCATTTAGAAGAAATTGATAGCAATAAGTTTTTGATTGCAATTAGTTTTTGATTGCAATCATTAGTTGCATAAAAATTTCTAACTGCAATCTGTCTAAATGACATTTATTTTAATGAATAATTGGAAGACAGATGGTGAGGCACACAAGCCCTCAGTGAATTAACGTATCGCATTAGCAGCGCAAAGTGAACCCCCTCACGGCATTACACCTAGCAGTAGGTTGTTATGATTGCCGTCTTTAATGCTCCGCTAATGGAGAGCATATGATAAAGCTGCAACTAAACAGCACCTCCATCGTGTTTTCCAACCATCCCTAGTGGTATAACGTATCGATGGCTTAGTGGAAGAAAACGCCAAGTTAATTGGATGTCGTTGTACTCCGCCAGGCTGTTGAGCCTATCAATGCACTCAGGAACCAAGGATAACTTGACCTCAAATGATGAGAAGGGATCGAAATTAGTCGCCTTCGAAATTTGGTAATCGGCTCGAGTCGTTTCTCCGCGGAAAGGTCTCCGTTTAGTTTTTTCGTGGTATCACAAAGGACAATCTCTTAATTGTCCAAGTGTGTTCCTTGCCTGGGGCAACCACTTTAACCTAACCAAAACTAACCTGTACTTCTGTGAGCTATGAAATAGTTGGTGAGATTATACATATATGATGTTGAAAACGTCGATAATGATGTTTACCTGGGAAGTGGTGATAACCATACATTGAACAAACGACCCTATAGACTGAGTTCAGACACGGAAACTTTTGTCGCGGCAACTCATTACTTGAAGGAGAGGGAGCGACGAGGGAAGGGGAAGGGCACCGAGTTGCTCGTGTTCGGGCAACACGCTGTGTGCTCTCGTTCGTCGGAGTAATTCAAGTTGGCGCAGGTGACAACAATAATTGTGTACAAAAGAGTTGCTCTGTCTGAATGCGACGGGCAACACCAAAAGATAAGTTGCCGAAAATGAGCAACAAAAGTTTCCGTGTCTGAACCAGAGATGCCAGATCGAAATATAAAAAATCGATGCAGGAAAAATCGTCAAAAATCAATCGATCCCTCACGATCGATTCATTTGATATGCCAAACAAGGCCTTTTTTCAATTTTCTTTAGGAAACAAACCCCCGTCACAGAAATTTCAAACATTTATTCTAAGTAATTCTTAATATATACATTTTTCATAGCGGTTTAAATATCCAGATTTATCCAAAAGTATCAAGTAGCTATGTAACTGATACTTGTCCACGACCTTCCTCAAATGCTCTTCCAGGGTCGGGTTGAACCGTTCCACCATGCCATCGGATTGGGGATGAAGAGCCGTGGTTCGAGCTTTCTGGATACCGAGTATCTGGTACATCTCTTTTAATACTGCTGATTCAAATTTTATTCCGTGGTCAGAGTGCAATGCAGGAGGGAATACCTCCGCTACTGTTTTACCTTCCTGGTTTGGAATCAGATATACCTCCGGCCATTTGCTAAAGTAGTCCATAACCACAAGGACGTATTTGTTTTCCAGTTTGCTCATAGCAAAGGGACCGGCTACATCCATGGCAATCAGCTCGAACGGTGCACTTGAGTTTTACTACTTCATCTGGCGATGACTTCTTGATTTCGGTCCTTTGGGTGCAATCCACTCAGCGACCGATTGCCGACAACCAACCCAATAGAACCTCTTCTTGATCGTCTCTAGAGTCTTCGTGATTCCCAGGTGCCTTGCACTGGGTCCATTGTTGAATTCCTTGAGTACGTCCGAAATCCTTGCCCTGGGAACTACTATTAGATTGGGGGCTCTGGCCATCTTCACTTTCCCATATCCTATGCAAACAACCTGATATTAACTTGAAACTGTTTCATTGCGCCCAGTATGCCGTCTGTCCATCTCCAGCCCATGCATCAAAAGCTCCAGATCTGGATATTCCTGCTGAATCTTTTGTAGCTGTTTCTCCTTCCACTCTTCCGTTTTTGTTATTGTCGTTAGCCGGACGTCTATAATGTCTTCCGTGGCCTCAGCTTTTGAGAAGTGTTTACATTCCAAGCTATACGGTCGAACATGGCATCAGCATTTCCATGGGCACTGCCCTTACGGTGCTCAAAAGCGAAGTCATAACTTTGCATTCTCTGAATCTAGTCCCTCGAGCTAGCTGTCCTTATGGGGTTTTGAACTGAAATTCGTAACAAATAGACGATAATAAATACATAGCCCAGGAAAGCTTCGTAGCTCGTGCAAGTCCCTAGGTCTTGGCCAATCCTTCACTGCTTCTATCTTTTCCTTCGCAGTACAGACGCCATCTGTTGTCACCTTGTGTCCTCAGTAGTTCACCTCCTTGTTGAACAGTGAGCACTTTTTAGGACTTAGTTATAGACCAGCACCAGCTATCCTCTGGAAACCCTCTTCCAAATTCTTAAGGTGTTCCTCAAAAATTTTACCCTATACGATAATGTCGTCTAGATACACCAAATATGTTTTCCAATGCAGTCCCTTAAGCACATGGTCTATAAGTCTTTCAAAAGTGCCAGGAGCGTTGCAGAATACAAAGGGCATCACCGTGCATGGCCAAAGGGCCGGCTTTAGAAGCAATGACGCCCGGGTTGTTAATGGAACAAAGCATTCTTTGATAATAATGCCTATTACCTCGGTTTCTTTTTATTATACTTTAATCAATGCAAAAATAGTAGAGATAAAAAATTCAGGTTTTTACTATAATAAAAATCTTTAGATATCAGTTACAAAAAGATTACCTGCGTCCTTTAACTGGAGCAAATTTTTCGATGGCTTTTGGACAAGCGAATCTGCGTCCGATATTACGTTTTCGAGAGATAAGATAGCTAAAGCGTTTAGTTTTTCTTGGGACATAGTAGATCCTAGATACTTTTTGATGAGGTTCGATTTCGAAAAACTTCGCTCCCTGCTGACAACAGTCACTGGCAAAGTCAACAAAATCTCAGAGAAACCCAAACATTAGGAAATACAATTGCAGGTTTAATACGTCGTAATTGTGTCAACTCTTTATAAAGCTCCAATCTATTTATGTCCGGATTCCGAGAGGGTTGCTCTACTCCCAACATTTTGACAGTAAAAGAGTGTCATCTTCAACTGAATCCGGGACACTTTCGAATGTGAGTAATAAGAAAACCGCTTTAGATTTTCATGACTTTCAACTGCTCAAACGTTTCCTTGACAGCAGCCAGGGCAGTGTCAACTAGAACAACGACAAAATTAGTTCTAAATTGATATGAAACTGATTGATCTTCTGGTGTGAAAATTGCAGACACATTTTGACTTTCGTGTTCGAACATCTTCTTTTGCCGCAAATTCAAAGCCCTTATTTCTGTAGGGGGATGGAAATTCAGCGCAATTTCCTATAAACTCAGTGGCTGCAGAGATGTCTATGGTTCTACTCCACGATGCAGAAAATAAAGGTGGCGCCATTGGAGGCCGGCTAACCCTATCATAGTCGATTTGACAGCATCCACCCATTCGCTGACGTCACACAATACTTTTACTTACATTCACTGTTGTCAACTAAGGGCCGGGTACTCAATGTCTGGTTAACACTAATCTCCGGTTAAACATCGTTATCGACGTTACCGACTCCCTGTTGTATGCATGGAGTCGAAGACGTCGATAACAATGTTTAACCGCAGATTAGTGTTAACCAGATATTGAGTACCCGGCCCATAATGTTCAAAATGCGAAAATTTTTGAGTTTGGTGCTTCGTGCGTTTTTGGTGCTTTTGTTTTTAGTTTGAACACACCAAATTTGTAATTCTTAAAAAATGGAAGCAAAATTTATATTTAAGTATTGTAGCAACTTTGGAAAAATGGAAACAAAATCATGGCACAATGACAATCATAAGCGAGAGAGCATATTTTTGCCAACAAAATATGTGACAGCACTTTGACAATATCTATCTGTAATATTTATTCTTCCTGCGTTTCTTTATACATTCCGGATAATCCCATTTCACAGCCGGAATAAACAGAATGCGTTTGAAATATACGTCAACATATCATCAGGAACGTTCTAAAGAATAAATAAACAGAAAAGTTTATTCCAAACGTTCAGAATGAATAAATAAATTCAGCCTCTGTGTGTTGGCACTATATCCAAACACAAACGCGTGTTAAGGAAACAGTAAAACAATTTGTTATTTTCTAAGTTTGCGAATAAAACTTCGCACTTAAATTCAAGACATTCATAACAAACATTTGATGAAGAAACTCCCCGCTACGGCCTTCTTTAGAAAAAATATATTCGTTTAAAATAAAAATAAGCGAAATCGGTCCAATTTTATATAATCCTGCCTGACATGAAAATTTTTTCCGCGATAAGGCTAGTAGCAATTTCTAACAGATTTTGGGTAGCTTAGTTAAAAATGGAAACATATATATTTGAATTTTAAGAAAACAAGGCAAATAGCAAAATCGGCTAAAAACGGCTATTTTTTTACAAAACGTCTAACAAATCGGCTGCCGGCTAAACTGAAATTTTTCCGGCTGTTTGCTATTGCAACCGGCTAAATGTAGCCGGAAAATATTAAAATGGCAACACTGATTCTATCATCCTTCGTTGTACTCTGCATTTATTTGCAGACGTCTACATTTTGAGACCAAGAACGATAGAATACAAGATTGCGCATTCCCGAAGAATGACATTTGTGGCAACGGGTAAACAAAGAATATGGTGAAGAACCAAGAACGATAGAATACAAGATTGCGCATTCCCGAAGAATGACATTTGTGGCAACGGGTAAACAAAGAATATGGCGAAGAACAATGAGTTTACAGTTGTGAATTTACAGTGAAAAAACGGGTTTTCTTCACGATTCACCAATTTCTCAAGCCATCTTTGAATATAGCAAATTAAGCACAACGTTAACAAAAAATATGGGCACTCTTTATGAATTTGTACAACGATTTTGGGTTGCTGTGCCCAAACGCGTGAATCGAATCAAAAAACTTTTACACAAACTTGTAGACAACAGTTCACGCTTTATTACAAAAATTTTATTTATTAAATCTGTGCACTAATTTAACAATAATGTCGGTTGGAAATATGGTATTTGTTGCAAATTTTTGTTATAAATTTGTATATACATTTTTATATACAAGATATTTTTATAAAACACCCAGTAACCAAAATAGACATGGGGCGGCAGCCCCAGGTTTACCACACAGAAAGGGAATTCCAGTTACCTCATCCTTTCACACAGAAAGGAGAATTCTACGTAGTAGGGGTTATAGTCCCTAAGCGCGGCCGAAGGCCGCCTACGCAGAAAGGTATTCTCTGCAAAAGATGTTCAGCCCCCCTTCTTCGGACGCAAGTTTAACTTTGTTTTTTCCTTGCAAAAAATCTAAAATTCCCCTATTTTAAAACAGCTCCCAAGGGGTCTTTAGGATGGGGAGGGGGGTGAGGGGTGACTTTTCATAAAGCGGCGTTCATCCTCCTTCTTTCAGGGGGGTTTGGGGAGCCACGCCCCCACCCCCTCCGCCCCCACCCCTAAATCGTTGTACAAATAGCTAAAAAACTATGTTCACATTACCAACATAAAATACTTACTTTCGTTTAAAATACCTCACTAAATTAAGTGCGTTCATACACGCGATTCTTTATTTGTCTTGACAGCTTTGTAGCAACCCTGTGTTATTGTTTATTTAACCAAAAAAGATCGCGAATGTGAGTAATTGCGTATATTTTTATATTCTGAGTTGTTTGTGGTAATTTTTTAGATTTTAGATGAGTGATCAAAAGAGAAAGCTTCTGGAAATATTTTACAAACTACCACGCGCGATTATTAAAAACAAAAACGTCCAAACACAATGACATATCAGTTATGGGACAATACTTTTTTCGATTATTATCGATAAAATTAGAGCCGACACTGATTTATTCGTGATTTGGTTCTTGGTTTAAGATAAACTACGTACTTTCAACTTAATTTACTGAGAGACTTTACAAGGCGAAATTACTTAGTTTGTACTTAATTTATGCGTAAATTAAGATTGACCTCTAAATTACGCCAATGGGAACATAGTTAAAGATTTCCCAAAAATATACGGTACAAATGCAGTTGGGCTTCAAATCTCAAAAAAAAAATAAAATTTGTGGAATCGATAGAGATGATTGAGCTGAGTATAACGGTACACTTTTTTTAGGCAAACAACAACAAAAATTATCAAAGGTTAAAATTCAAAATAAGCAATTTTCGAAATCAAGATTTCTTAAAAACGAATAGATGGATCTCTGCAGTTATGGGACAATACTTTTTTCGATTATTATCGATAAAATTAGAGCCGACACTGATTTGTTCGTGATTTGGTTCTTGGTTTAAGATAAACTATGTACTTTCAACTTAATTTACTGAGAGACTTCACAAGGCGAAATAACTTAGTTTGTACTTAATTTATGCGTAAATTAAGATAGACCTCTAAATTACGCCAATGGGAACATAGTTAAAGATTTCCCAAAAATATACGGTACAAATGCAGTTGGGCTTCAAACCTCAAAAAAAAATAAATAAATTTGTGGAATCGATAGAGATGATTGAGCTGAGTATAACGGTACACTTATTTTTGTGCAAACAACAACAACAAAAATTATCAAAGGTTAAAGTTCAAAATAAGCAATTTTCGAAATCAAGATTTCTTAAAAACAAATAGATGGATCTTGAAACTTTTGATCTCATTTAATATAAAATTTGATTCCCTTTAATTTGGTGTACGTACTTTATATATATGTTGTATAGTTCTTACAAAAAATGAGTTAATGTAAAATAATTATTTAAAAAAAACACCTTTTGCAGAGAACCCCATTCTGCATTGGCGGCCTTCGGCCGCACTTAGGGATTATAACCCTCAAAACGTAGAATTATCTTTCTGTGTTGCGAAAAAAAGGCACTGAACACCTTTTGCAGAGATCACCTTTCTGCGTAGGCGGCGTCGGCCGGACTTAGGGTTTGTAGCCTTTTTTTATAATTATTTTACATTAATACTATACAACATATATATTAAGTACGTATACCAAATTAAAGGGAATCAAATTTCCTATTTAGGGCCGGTTGTTCAATGTCTGGTTATCACTACTTGCCGGTTAAACATCATTATCGACGTTTTCGACATAATGCATATAACATGTGATCGATAAAGCAGTCGTTGTATTTAACCGGAGCTTCTACCTCCGATTTGTGCTAATCAGGCATTGAACAACCGGCCCTTAATGAGAAAAAAATTTTCCATTTATTAGTTTTTGAGAAATATTGATTTCAAAAATTGCTTATTTTTAACTTTAACCTTTGATAATTCTTGTTGTTGTTGTTTGCCCAAAAAAAGAAGTATACCGTTATACTCAGCTCAATCATCTCTATCGATTCCAAAAATTTTTTTTTTTTATTTGAGATTTGGAGCCCACCTGCATTTATGCCAAATATACAACTACTCTTGCTGGTGTCTTAATTGTATGGCTTCTCCTGCCGGCAGAACTCTACCCACTTTCTGGCCAAGGCGTCGTCGCGGGGAAACAAAAAAATGCATTTGGGGGCTTAACCCCTACGGCTGCTGCAATTCAACACACGGCACGACATTTTTATAAAGTTTTTATTACAAATAAAACGTTTTTTACTATAGAACGCACGAATTACTTCGATTTTTCACTTGAAAGTACACAATACTGTGACGAATACTGCGGCAACGCGAAGCGAACAACGAGAAATAGGCAGAATGTTCGAGGAATGACGTAGAATGTTCCACAAAGAGACACGTCAAGTTGGCAACCTCCGGAAGAAAAGTGGAGTTACTATCACGGCTGCGAGAGGCTATGGAAGTAGAAGGCATCGACGTGAACGAATACGACTTCCAGGGTAAACTTGACGATGCATCCGCAAAGAATGAACAGAAGGATGAGGCCGCTTGTTCGTCGAAGGATATGCAGCAGACATCCGGAAGGTTGAAGAACAGCAAAAGTCTCCAAGTTCATCAACAGCTATGGACATGAACACGTTATTGGCTGCCATGTCACAAATGTCATCACAGCTGTCGTCACAGATGATGCAAGCACAGGATACACGCATGTCACAGATGTCATCACAGCTGTCGTCACAGATACAGGCGCTGGAGACACGTATATCTTCAGAGGTATCAGCGCAGGTGTCATCCCGGTTAGAAACTCAGCTACTGGCACAGGAGGCACGCATATCATCACAGCTGGAAGCACAGGATGAAAAAATTACACAAATACAGAACAAACTTGAAGAGAGACAGGAGAAAGTCGAAGCAAAGGTAGAAGAGTTGGAAGGTCGCCTCCGAGATTTGCAGATGAATCGTCCAGCTACTTCGACAAGTGCTCCCAAGGTAAAGACTCCATCCTTTGACGGCACGATTCCTTTCCAAGTCTTTAAGCTCCAGTTCGAGAAGACAGCTACAGCAAATCGTTGGAGCATGGAGGATAAATCCGCTGCTCTGTTCGTGGCATTAAAAGGACCTGCAGCGGAAATCTTGCAGACAATTCCTGACTGTGAAAGGAACAATTACGATGCATTAATGGGTGCAGTGGAAAGACGTTATGGTAGCGAGCACAGGAGACAGATTTACCAGATGGAGCTGGAGAATCGCTGCCAGAAATCCAACGAGACTCTACAGGAATTCGCCTCCGAGGTTGAAAGGTTGGCTCATTTGGCAATTGGAGATGCATCTGGTGAGCACCTCGAAAGAGTTAAAATCCAGAGGTTCATCAACGGAATGCGGGACGTGTATACCAAGCGAGAGACGTACGCGAATCCAAAGCCAACATTTGCTGAAACTGTCTCGTATGCTCAGACGCGTGAAACGGCGGCGATCCTAAGTAGACCAGCCTACAAAGCACATCGCGTTGAAGTGGAAACACCGGACGAGACAAATGAAATGCTGAAGAAGATTATCCAACTGCTGGGCGAGAAAAAGCATGGCTCTGTCAAATATTTTAAATGTGGAAAGCCAGGCCACTTCGCCCGCAATTGCAGCGCAAGTTCCAGTGCGCTCAACAATTCAGCAGGACACAAACGCAGGGCTGAAGGAGACGAATCCAACTCCAATCAGTCGTTAAACTAAAACGAGCCAGCAGCAAGGGGCGCGCGCTGGCTCCCGCAATTGAATGTCCCATAATCTCCGTCTCGCGAATTGGCATAAAAGCGAGCAACGTTACTGTTGGCGGATATGTGGACGGACATGAGCGAGTACTAACTGTGGATACGGGCGCATCACATTCCANATCTCACTGTTGGTGGATGTGTGAATGGGCAGGAGAGAGTAGTGACAGTGGATACTGGAGCGACACATTCCATTATTCGACCGGATTTGGCCACTTTTTATGTGAAGCCACTGGAGCAATGCTGCAGACTGCAACTGGTGAATGCACCCAAGTGTTAGGAGAAGTACCATGCGAGGTAATAATCGACGGTGTGGCCTCGTACACTAAGTTTATAGTGGCAGACATTGTGGATGAAGTCATCATCGGCGTGGATTTCTTACTTGATAGTGGCATGAAGATTGACCTCCAGAGAATGATCTTGATAGATCGTCACAGGAAAGTGCCACTTAGGGTTGGTTACGACAGCCAGTGCTGCAGCAGACGGTTAGCCTTAGAGGAAGTGTCGAAGATTCCACCAGAAACGGAAGTGGTTAGTTGGGCAGAGGTTGACAGTGATGGAGACGAAATGGTTTCGTCAGGAGAAGGAAGTGGTTCACCGATACAGGAAAAGCGTGACGGTTCCGCCAGCTCAGTGAAGAAGAGGTCGCAACAAGGAAGTGGTCATGGCAAGCCAGGCAGTGTTTCCGGCAGGAGAAAATCCGCTATGCAATGGTAATACGCTGGTGGCCGGAAATGGAAGCGGCTGTGGGAGCAGTAGGCGCGCTGTGAAGTGTCCCGAAAAAGGTGGTCGGCAAAGGCGAGCAGTTAAGCCGGAAGCCAAGGGTGAGGTTATACATGTCCGGTCAATGAGGTTGACGCCGGAGAAGGAGCGAGATGCGGAAACACTGGGCAAGTTTCAGCGTGAGGAACCGGATTTACTAAGATGTGCTGAAGGCAGTACAGCACGAAGGCAGGAGCCTCGGTGTCATGGACAGAGGATGCGGCATAGATCTGGCAAAAAGGGTGCCTACAAGAGGAGACATGGTCTGGTCACCACCAGTGGCCGGCAGAAGCACGACCATGTGAGATGGTGCACCACCGGAGATAAGCTGGAAGCAATGTCCAGTAACACATCGAGCCGAGAGGAGCTACAGGAAGGCGATTTGGTGTTGTTGCACATGCCGCAACCGAAGAAAGGCTTCACCTCCGAACAACATCGTAACTGGAAAGATCCGTATAGGATTGACAAACGGCTGAAGGACGCAGTGCATCGAATCCAGACGGCTGGTAGACCGAGAACCAAGATGAAAGACTGGCAACGTTTGGAGCAGCAAGTGTGTCTGATCGGGACGATCAGACTTAGGTGGAGGGCAACGAGAAATAGGCAGAATGTTCGAGGAATGACGTAGAATGTTCCACAAAGAGAAACGTCAAGTTGGATGAACACTGCGAACAGCGAGAGAAAGAGAATGAGCGATAAACTTCAGAACGTTCTAGAGTTGCCATAAGTACTAGCGCAGGTATATAATTGCGCCGCCACAGCGAAGTTAGTTAGATACAAGTCAGCAAGCTACAAGTAAAGTGAGCAGAGAAGTGAGTTGCGAATAAGCAAGCTATAAGTTTAATTGTGTTAACAAGTTAAGTTAAGCGTTGTTATTGTTTTAACAAGTATTGTAAAGTGTTTTTACTGTATTAGCAAGTATTGTAAATTGTTTGTTGTACAATAAAGTTAATTGTACTACAATTTGGTCATCGTTAGCATTTATTTAACAATCCAGCGCTACGAACCGAGACATTTGGGAAATCTGAACGAGATTTCAAGGATAATCGTTACAATACGTTTGCAATACGTTTGCACTTGTTTCTAAACAAAAAGTTTGTTTATACTAGGTTCACATATAAGTAGATTATCCTCATTTTCAAGCTTAACACCCTAATATGTAATTATAACAAGAGATTAGCCATATAAAATTCGTCCTTGTTTAACCAATTTAACCAATAACTTTTCGGTGTTCATCCTAGTTTTATTTATTTTGCGAAAAAGAGGAGAAATGCCAAATGTAAAAATAAACAAAAATGTACGCCAGCAAGTAAAAGAGGTTTGTGAAGGTATTTTTAATAAAATGTTAAGTTAAAATATATTTATATTGCTTATTCCCTGCAAAAATCATTGGACCATGTAGTCTATTTGTGGTATATTGGAGTACTTACAAAAGTGTTCCTCTGTCATGCTGTAGCGGAGCAACACGTGTCTCTGCGCCAGCTTATTGTTTGTTACCCGATCACTGCTCGTGTTTTAACGAAATGTGATTGAAGTGGAGCATTTGAAAGCACATTTGCATGTCTGGCTGTAGCTGAACGTGTAGAGATGCTCGCTGTTATTTCTTAGCTCCCAGCATATTCGGGTTCGAATGCCGTCAGAGGCAACATGTAATTTTTAATTTTTGTCTTGGTTTTTATTAATTTCGAAAAAGCATTTGAGAAGTGAAGAACAAAAGCGTGTACAAACGAAAAAATATAACAACAATGTCACTGTTAATATGTTGGAGTAGTTTTGTGCTACTCTGATGTAATGCAGGGATGGAGTATATGGTCCTGTCCTAGGACATCGCAATGTTAATTGGACCATATTTTTTATATGAATTGTGGTTAATTTTGGAGTACTCCATGGCCCTTAGGGAGTACTCTCTACATGCATGAATGGAGTAGTCGCGATTTTTGCAGGGTTATAGCAGAAAAACGTGATCACGGTGGCACAGACAAGAAAAATAACTTTTCCTTGAGATGTGAGAATAACAAGCATTATCATGTGCAGAGTAATATAACAAATTGTACACTGAACTATGATAATCTGTCTATAATAATAGACAAAAATTTGCACTGTTTTTACACTCTGAATCAACAAAATTCATGATCCTTCTCATTATCAACCCTGATCAGATTTTACCCTCGAGGAGTACTCAAAAAGGTTTATTACTGTATATACTGTGCAGTTAACGACGTAACGTAGACGTAGGTTGACGCAGACACGATCTACTTTATGTGATTCGCGTGTTAACGAAAACTCCCCACCGCATGGCGGTAACGTTTCCGTTGCTTCTCTCTCTCTCTATCAACAGTAAATTTGATATGCTGCTACGTACGTCAACCTACGTTTACGCTACGTCATTGACTAACTGCGCTTTAAGCCACTATCATCTTTTATTCCACCATGTGGCACCTTAAAATTTTAATGACACGTTTTCACAGTACTGCCAACCGTTTTGACACATTTGGTTAAGAAAAAAAAATAGTTCAACTAAGGGAACACTTTCTTTTCTATATAGTTCCAAGTGCATGCGTGGTCATTTTCGTTAAAATATTTTCAATAGAAATATAAATACTAAGCAGAACATATATAGACTACGTGAGATAGTTTACTTTGCTCTTTTAAATGGCAGAGACTGTGGCCGAAGCCGTAAAAGAAGCGGTGGAGAATGCAACCAGTGAAACTATAACAAATGAAAAGGTTCCTGCAACACCAGAGGGTATTGTGGTAGCCTACGGTAGTTTGGTAGTAATGGCTATGCTCCCTATAGTGTTTGGATCTATGCGTTCTGTCAAATTGCACAAACTTAAGAAGGCAAGTATAAATTGCATTTACTTTCGTTTTGTATGCCTAAAAATTATAACAGCAATGGAAGTTTCGTATAATGTACCATTCCATACCAGGCTGAAGCGTATAAAAGTTGCTCTACCTATTTCTACAGCTAAAAACTACATATTTGGAGTCAAGAGAACTCGCCTATCCTCCCATAACTACCTTAAATCGGTACCCAAGGGATATCAAACTAAATTACAGCCGAATTCCTTGTAGTGTATTTTATTAGAGTCTCTCCACACTAGCTGTTATTTCTTATAAAAACAGACAACAAACCTAATTCTTACTTTTTCAACTTCCAGGTTAGTGGCGAAAAAGCTGAAACCATGACTAAAAAGGACGCAATGTTTTTCCCTGTCATCGCCTCAGCTGCGCTCTTCGGTCTATACATGTTCTTCAAAATTTTTTCTAAAGATCATATAAATCTCCTTCTTACGGGATATTTCTTCTGTTTGGGTGTGATTGCCCTGGCACATCTTCTTAGTCCCATTGTAAATTCATTAATGCCTACGGCAGTCCCGAAAATACCTTTCCATATGCATTTCACAAAAGGAGAGGGCAAGCACAAGGAAGATATCATAAACTACAAATTTTCAACGTATGACATCATTTGTTTGGCAATTTCGTCGGGAATTGGCGTGTGGTATTTATACAAAAAGCATTGGATAGCTAATAACATGTTTGGATTGGCATTTGCTGTAAACGGAGTAGAACTTCTCCATCTAAATAATATTGTGACTGGATGTATTTTGCTAAGTGGGTTGTTCTTCTACGACATTTTCTGGGTATTCGGAACAAACGTCATGGTCACAGTTGCCAAAAGTTTCGAAGCACCTATAAAACTGGTTTTCCCACAAGATTTACCAACAAACGGCTTAAGTGGAACCAATTTTGCAATGTTGGGCCTGGGTGATATAGTAATACCTGGAATCTTTATAGCATTACTTCTGCGATTCGACCATAGCTCTAAACGAAAGAGCCGTATTTACTTCTATTCCACACTTGTAGCATATTTTCTGGGACTTTTGGCAACAATATTCGTAATGCATGTTTTCAAACATGCGCAGCCGGCACTGCTTTACCTAGTTCCCGCTTGCATGGGAACTCCACTATTGGTCGCTTTAGTGAGAGGAGAATTGAAGACACTTTTTGCGTAAGTTCACCTTTGCTTTGCTGCAGAAAATTTTTAATTAATTTTAAATTTTTTAGTTACGAAGATCATCCTGAAGAAAAACCAGAGAAAAAAGATAATAAAGAAGGATCTGGTCCTGTTAGTGGAACAAATAAAAAGAAAGAATCTAAGAAAGCCAAATGAACTTTTTCTGCTCGAAATACATAAGCGAAACTTCTTTGGATCGTATCTTCAAATATTTATTTGATTTTTTAAGCCAACGTTACATTTATTCGCATTTCTTTTAATCGGTACAAGCCAAAGTTTTTGAATAAATGTGTTTTGGCAAACTTCCATTTAGCATAGCAATTAGAGAATATTTTTTAATTAACTTATTGCAAGCACAAAATTAAAATGTGAAATGATGTCTGTACATCGGTCTTCTATATGAAGGCCAAATAAAATTGCAACAAACAGTCCTAAATATCAAATAGAATCTTTATACCAGTTTTATTTTTAATAAACTATTTTGCAATTCGAAATCTAAATATTTAATAAATTAATATTTTTTGTCAACTTGAAAACTATGTATGTATGTATACCGAGGGCTTATATTCAATACCCTCTATCTGCAATTTTCCCAAAAGCAACTTTGTGATATTAGAACCCATCTGGGACTTACCTGTCATCACTGATGTTAATTCTGACTTTGAAATTTAAAAGTAAATTCTTCTGTCAAGCGTTATAGTCCAGAGAGCTGCAAGGATACACTCAAATTACATTTTAAGTCACTCGCTTTCTTTTCACATCTGCACACACTCGCACTCATTTATTTCCAAACATAACGTGCGATAGCATTGCAAAAAAATTGTCAATTGAGTTAGTAATTCACACTATCAAGTGCTCGATTCAAATAACAAGTGCTTGATTGGAAAAACAAGTACATGCCATAACTGCTGTAATGAAAGTATCAAAGAAAAACAATTTGTAAAGACAATTTTTGTTAATTTTATTGGTTTTCTAACGGCATATTATAATGCAAAAATATCAACTGATTAAACGTATCAACATTTGACAAAAGGAATAACATTTCCAGCTGAAGAAAAAACTTTCTGACGATGCGCTAGTTGAAGGAGTGGCTATTACTCTACGACTGAGTTTATGCAGCAGCGACATTTCGCATTTGTGTACCTCCCACCAGTTAATTATATCGAAGTCCGTATGAAAATATACCTCAATATTTTCATATCGCCGAAGCTCTGCAGTAGCTTTATCAGTTCTGCTCGCAAAGGTAGGTTGTTTAAGAAGACCTGAAAACAGCTCAAACTTGTCTGAAGGTAACAAAAGTGTATCCGCAATTTGTGGTTCCGTTGTACTGTCAGAATTCTCAGTTAACATTCTCATAATTTGTAAACATTTCTCTTTTGTGTACCTTTGCTCAGGTTCGGTAAAGTTCTTCAGCTATTTTGCTGGCGGGTATAAAAAAAGCACAATTTTGTGCAAATCTGTTAGTTTTCAACAGCAACTGTTTTTAAATAATAAAGCAACTTATTTTTCAAGTCCCTTATAAAGCCGATGTCTTCTGAGGTAACATTGCATTTCTTTTGTAGACTAGTTATATAAATGTACATCAGGTGGATAATTAAATAATTTAATAAACCTAATATATTTAAAAAAATACTTCATCAATATCAATTTTTTTCAAAATTGTATTTTCCACAGTATACAGTAATCCAGATAGGCAAAACTAAAAATGTAAATATGCTTATTTGACAATTTGTTTGAATGTATTGGTTGATATTTTTTACAGTTGTCGTTTGCGTTAACCCAAATGAAATCAAATTTAATATTTTCTTATAGTGAAAAATGTTTTAAAGTCACATAAAATAAAATAACGGGAAAAATAAAATTCCAAGAAAATCAGGAGTGAAGCGTTAGCGATTGTGACCGAATGAAGTTCCTACATAAGTCATACCGCGTTCCGGACACAACTTTGAGTGAATAATTGAATGAATAAGGGCTGTCTTTGGAAAATGGTCACAACGATCATCGATAACGAGAAGAATTGGTTCAGCCGTGTCTGTTTGTAAATACGCTAACTCGAACAAAATTGAGATATTTTAACAAAAGTCGGTGCCGAAGCTGCCTTTGGTATAGTTTAGGTTAGTATTGAATTTTGGCGAAATCTGTCAATAACTACGCCCACCTCCCATGTAGTAATTAACAATACTTTTGTTTTATTATTATGTTCTTTATGCATTTTTCTGTTTAAATTTGCTTTTCGAATATATCAACAAACATTTGTCGGTACTTCTGCACCAGCCGTTGCCTATGGGTTAATGACAAAAAAAATCCTACACATGCACAATCGTTCATGTATTAATTTTCAAATAAGCATATTGTCAATGGCTGGTTTACTGTATAATTGTTTGAAGTCAATGAGTGTTATTCGATTGCTCGACTTGCTTTTCATAACAGTGTTTTTCATTCGCTTGACTTGATTTGGAAAGAGTATATCAATGCGATATTTGAAATCAAATGAGTACACTGCAGCTAAACATTTATTTCAAAACTAACTATGAATATCACTGTTCGTATCGTGTTTCTCACTACCCGTATAGAGTTCACAGCATTGAGTTCATACTATTTAGATGGAAGTGAGTATGCTCATGCTGTTGTCTGTTATAAGGTGTGTACTCGTACGCCTAACTATCTAAAGTTTTAGAAAACTTTTACTGGTTTTGCGTTCTCGTACCCCAAAAACTTGCAAAGTAGGGGAAATTGAGAGAGCAAAATGTGAAAGAGAGCTGCAAATTTCTGCTGGAAAAATTTTTCCCAGCGAAAACTCAAGTAAGAAAATCAGCTGATCACAAACACATGTTTGTAAATAAACAAAAGAAAATATGACCTTTTTGAGTTATTTATTGCAAATTTTATTATTAATGCTAGTATATAACTAAAGTGCGTAAATTTAATAAGCACAACGTTTGTTAAATTTATTTTTCGTTAATTTGCTATTAATCTCCAGTTTGTTTACTTTAGTGCGTGCTGACTATGGTTGTAATTATATCGGAATGAATAAGTTATTTTTCTCATAATTATTTGTGATATCACATGGTGACGCATTAGAAACAATAGTATCTCCTCCAAACACCCATCATTGATCCAAAAAAATGTAATAGAGTAGGTTTAAAATTATAAAATTTTCATTTCAACAATCAACCTACCAAAACCGAA
>NW_016157099.1:968095-974509 GCF_001687245.7 Rhagoletis zephyria
TTTGAAAAAAATAATTATTTTTTGATATTCTAATAATTTGATTTGTGTTATAAGGTTAGATAAGTAGTTATAGTTTCCAGTTTTCATACAAAAATCCTATGAAAATTCACAATTTTGCTACTACCTCCCTTGCTACCAGCGTTATACTTTTCAGCTTTAAATCGGTCTGGATCTTGCTTTAGCAACCGAATTAATGTCTGGCAAATTAATTTTAGATTCATTAGTACTTAAACAACGTCATATTAGATTTTGAGCTTTACTAAAATGATTTGAAAACTAATTTTTTTTTTAATTAAAAATGACGTCTGGCACAATAGGTGTGTACTCGTACGCCCAACTATCTAAAGTTTTAGAAAACTTTTACTGGTTTTGCGTTCTCGTACCCAAAAAACTTGCAAAGTAGGGGAAATTGAGAGAGCAAAATGTGAAAGAGAGCTGCAAATTTCTGCTGGAATAATTTTTCCCAGCTAAAACTTGCAAGTAAGAAAATCAGCTGATCACAAACACATGTTTGTAAATAAACAAAAGAAAATATGGCCTTTTTGAGTTATTATTGCAATTTTTATTTTTAATGCTAGTATACAACTAAAAAGTGCGTAAATTTAATAAGCACAACATTCATTGAGTATATTTTTCGTTAATTTGCTATTAATCTCCAGTTTGTTTACTTTAGTGTGTGCTGACTATGGTTGCCATATGACATTTTTCGTTTGTACCATAATTTACCTTTAAATATACCAAAATAGATTTAAATGCAGCATGCTGAAATGTTGTTTTGCTGAAGTTAATTTGGAGGTCAATTTTGCCCAAATATACTGTGGATGGCGTAACCAGAGTTGGACTGATGAGGTTATTTTCACTAGCGCGGCCGAAGGCTACAAAAATGGAAAAGAGTACCCACTACTGATGGCCTAACACGAGTTTAATTTTTCTTTGCGAAAATGCTAATTTTACCCCATTTTGAAATGGGCCCCGAGTGTCTGTAGAAGGGGCAGGGAGGCGAAGGGTGAATTATCTTAAAGTTTATACTGTTCTCTTTCTAGTAAGTTTTTGGTGACACGCACCTTCCGTTTCCGCTCCCCACCAAAAAATCATTTTACAAATAACCGAACATTTCCAACGCACAACATTAGACCCTCTGATGTATTGTTTCATTGATATCAATGTGGCAAGGTAGCTCATAATTTTGTGCAATTTATGAAACTTCAAAAACTTATTTTTTGTCAAAAATTTTGAAATGAAACTACCATACTATACAAGGTCAGCATCACAGTATACAGTAAACCAGCCATTGACAATATGCTTATTTGAAAATTAATACATGAAATATTCTGCATGTATTGGATTCTTTTGTCATTAACCCATAGGCAATGACTGGTGCAAAAGTACCCACAAATGTTTGTTGGTATATTTGAAATGTAAATTTTAACAGCGAAATTCGTGAAAAAAATAATAAAACAAAAATATTGTTGATTACTACATGGGAGGTGTGGTTATTGACAGATTTCGCCAAAATTTAATACTAACCTAAATTATACCAAGGGCAACTTCGGCACCGACTTTCGGTAAAATATCTAAATTTTGTTCGAGTTAGCGTGATTACAAACAGACACGACTGAGCCAATTCATTTCGTCATACTGAATATTTTGATAAATATGTATGAAAGAATATGTGTATATACATTTTATACGGCTGAAAAACGGCCAAGGCGTATCTGCATATCCCTTTTTTATTTGCATTAACTCATGCATTATCCTTTTCAAACGAGGATAAGCGTCTGAACAAATGCATACAAATTTCGTGCATTTGTTGGAACGTCGATATATAACTTTGTGTACATATTTCATAAAAACTTTGGAGGTCTCCACAATAAGAGTGGTATATTTGAAAATTAGAGAGTTCTACCTCTAAGTTAAGTAATACTTGCTTTACCCGCTAATTTATGGGACCATTTTCCAAAATCAGCCCACCATTATTCATTCAAAGTTATGTTCGGAACACGGTATGACTTATGTAGGAACTGCATCTGGTTATAATTGCTTACGCTGCAAGCCTGATTTGCTTGGAATTTTGTTTTCCTCGTTGTTTTATATTATGTGACTTGAAAATATTTTTAACTATAAGAAAATATTGAAATTGGATTTCATTTGGGTTAAAGAAAATGGGCGCGTTTCTAAGACGCAACTCTTTACCTCAACTGTTGCTGAAATGCTGTCAATTGTTGAGTTCAACAGTTACGTCTTAGAAACGGGATGATACATTAACTGTTAAAACATTTGTAAACAAGTAAAATTAAATAAAACAGCACAAAAAAAAATTAAGCCAAAAATATGGATAGCACAGGACTTATAATGGAGTTTTTCTTATTTTATTTTTAATATATGTATATGTACGTTCATTTTATTTTATTAACAGCCAGTTTCGCCAGCAATTTACAGACAAATTATTTTTTTATTTGAATTTTCTATGAAAACTGACGGAAGGGAAACATCATTTTTGACTTATATAAATTGTTGACTTCATGTAGCGAAATAATTTTATGATGGAAAAAATGGCGTAAAGTTGCCAACCGTTGAGCTGAGCGGAACTACTCAACTGTGCGTTTCTGAAACAAACACTCAACAGTTTAGCAACAGCTACGTCTTAGAAACGCGCCCAATGACAACTGTGAAAAATATCAACCAATCCATTCAAATAAATTGTCAAATAAGCACATTTACATTTTTTTTTTTGCCTATCTGGATTACTGTATACTGTGGTCAGCATTAACATCACCGATGACAGTTAAGTCTTAGGTGGATTTTTATATCAGAATCTCATTTTTGTGAAAAATGCAGATAGAGGGTATTGAATATAAGCCCTTGATACGTTTTCATTAAAAGCTATAACCCTTTACGCGTAAATTAACATGAAAACAAAATTATATGAACCAATTATGCATAAAAAATAATTAAAAATCACTTTACATTTCCCAATTAAAAAGACATAATAACAAGTCATTTTTAAGCAAAAAACAAAACCGACTTCAATTCTCATATAAAATATATATATATTTTATTATATTAAGGGCCTGCAAATGTTGAACTATAAAACATAGCGACATGTGTGATCATGCAAGTGCCAGTTCATATTATGTCGCTCATACATGTTTCACAATAACATATGAAGACACTGTCGAATAATTGAAATCAAATCATGCATCAAATCTATGCATGTCAACACAAGCAACACATGTGTCACATGCGACATACGTCAGCATAATTAATTACATGTTATAAACGGGAAGAGATTTTGTAAATTTTTTAAGCACCTATTATGGTAAAATGCATTAAAGAATTGTCTAATTAAAAACCTGTATATATTTTCATCAAACAGTATTAAAAATATTCTACAGAAGCACAACAGCGAACAACAGCTTGGCTAAGTAGCAAGGACATGCTAAAACAGAATGTTTGAGATGGAATGGCATGGCCCAACACCTTGTTTCAGTTGACATGATATAGCAATGCATGAAATTTTTGAAAGACATTTTTACAGAAAATGTTGAATTTCGCAGTTCTTTAATATATATATATTTCATGATCCAATGATCGGATATAAACCAGATTAGTTTGGGTCTCCCTCTGAGACACTATCTTTCCGATGCAAGAAGGATTATCGAAATCGGTTGACGTGGTCCAAAGTTATGCGGTAACATACATAAAAACAAAAAAGTAAGTGCGCCTGGGCCACAGAAGTGAAACTTACGTTACTTATCTTTCTATACATACACACATCTGCTTTTGCTTAAGGTTATATTTTTTTGCTTTTTTTCTATCAATGTAGATCCCTACCTCTACCACTGTTCGTTTTAATAACATTCATGTCAGAATAACATTATCTTCCATTATCTTCATTTATATCTTCAGACTCTATCGATATAACGTCCATCAAAATATCGATAACAAAATCGATGACAAATTCGATAAAAATTTCAATAGCAACATCGATACCATTGGTAGCTAAATCGATTGGAAAATCAATAAAAATATCGATAACAAAATCGATAAATATCGATAACAAAATCGATTTATATCGATACCAAAATCGATAAATATCGATAACAAAACCGATAAATATCGATAACAAAATCGATAAATATCGCTAACAAAGTCGATAAATTACGATAACAAAATCGATAACTAAATCGATAAATATCGATAACAAAATCGGTAAATATCGATAACAAAACAGATAAATATCGATAACAAAATCGATAAATATCGATAACAAAACCGATAAAAATATCGATTATTTAATCGATAAGTCTCGAGAATCTCGAAAATCTCTAAAATCCCAAAATAGTTCCCAGATTGAGTCTGTGTCTCTCTCTATATCCTTTCCTCTTTAATTGCCTTTATTTTAATCTTTCTTCCCCTAATTTCATCTTAACTTTAATCGGTATTCTCATCCTCATCTTTGTTTTTACTTTTATGTTTATCATTTTCTTCATCAACATATTCCCCTTCACCTTTGCCCTTATATACATATGTATATTAGTAAAGTGTTTAAATTTACCTTGGTCTTCGTTTTTACCTTTATCTTTACACATCTTTGTTTTTGTTTTTGTTTTTATTTTTACTTTTACTTTTGGAGAAAATGTGAAATTTTATATTTTTTCCCCATATGGGTATTCATTTCTTCCCGTTTTTCTTCTCATTCTACTGAGTATTATTGCATCATGGGTATGCATGACCTAATGACAGTTAAAACAGATAGTAACACGAATACATAAAAAGCGGAAGGAAACACGAACTATTCAGAACGAAAAATGACACTGAAGATGGCACAACGCCGAAACCGGTTTGTCTCCAAACCAAATTTGACAAGGGATGACGGAAAATCGTTCCACAATACATCATACTCCTACCCTGTCGGAAACACAAAACAACCAAAAAGAAATTTTCTTTATCTATGTACGTACTCACCTTTACTTTCATTCTTGTATTGTTATTTCTGAGTGTTGTCCTCTAACCTTTTATTAGCAAGTTTTTGTTAAATTCATACCATATGCATACACACAAGAAGTACTTGTTTCAGCGCCAACCATTTCCGTTGCACCATTTCCGTTGCATACACACAAGAAGCACTTGTTTCAGCCCCAACCATTTCCGTTGCTCCATTTCCGTTGCATTTCCATTGCATCATTTCCGGTACACCATATCCGTGTGCAATTTCCGCTGAATTTGCCAATTTACTCCCACCCAACCAACCGCCGCTAAAGAAGTTTCACTTCAAAAAAAATCGGACGAACTGATAACCTCCTCCTTTTTTGGAAGTCGGTTAAAAAGTAAATTTAAAGTACATTCTTGTGTTTTGAGAGATTAATAGGGTGCTGGCGCTTCAACTGGCGGTGATAACACTTATAAAGCGAACGCAACTAAAATATGCATTAATAGTGGAGGCTATCACAGAATCCATCGTAGTCTGATTTTTCGTGAAATCAACGAAAATGCGACCACCAAAACGGAATTGTTACGAACATGTGTATTCAAAGTATACGCTACGTTCGTAGCTATTTGGATTCGGTGATAGCATTACGAATGGATTCTGTGATAGCCCTGAGTGTTCGCTTGTACCAGCTTGTGCAAGTTCTTTGCATCGCGAGCACTCTGCCTTCTCTGATTTAAACGTGTGCATTCAAAGTATACGCCACATTCACAACATTTCTAATTTAGTGACTGCATTTTAGTAGATTTCTGAAAATTCGGATTAAGTTGGATTTAGTGATGGCCCTGATTACAATTCGATGTGTAACCGTGTTGGCGCATACCGGAGCTTTCCATCAATAGTTTAGAAATAAAAGGTAGTTGCTTTGCCGTACTGCGTTTGTGGTACATTTCAAATTGTAAATATTTTCGAATGAAGAGACACAAGCGTAACATGTTAATTATGTTTGTATGTGTTTATTTATCAATGCCCAGCCAGCAAGAAAACGTACATTTTACGAACATTATGTTTTACGAGGGATTCTCGTATCGCCAAACAGTTAGAGAAAAGCTCGTAAACGATAAAACAAAAAAATATAATAGAAAGAGGCTTGTAGTAATTTGTCAGCACAAGAAAAAATTTTAGTTTTGTTGACAATTTTTCTTCAATCACAATATTTTATAAGTAGTTTGTTAAATATTCAATTTAAGAAAATTATTAAGTATGTGATTTATTGGCAGACTGGTGCAAACGCCAAGGACGATCTACCACTTTCTTTTATAATTAAACTTCTTGTAAGTAGCTACTACATATGTAATTCAAAAATACAAATTAATTTAACGAGTTTTGCAATTCTTTCACAGGCTGCGCGGAGTAACACTAAAGGATTTAAACGTTTAATTCCCCTATCTCGTAAGTTTATAGTTATTTATTTTTTTAATTTG
>NW_016157099.1:977635-983957 GCF_001687245.7 Rhagoletis zephyria
TTTTACTTTTTAGATTATTCTCACTTTTTGCGTATTCTTTAATTTCCGTTAATTTAAATTCAGTTGAGTTTGACACTTTTCAGGATTTTGCCAGAAAAAATTCTTCTGACTAAATCTGACTACTTCGGACTGATGAGAGTCGCTCTCACTGACTGTTGCTCTCTCATTTTTGCTGTCATTTCTGAGTTAAGGAACGCTTTTTGGACTAAATCTGACTACTTCGGACTTTTTCTGACTATTTCTGGGAGATAAGGAACGCGCATAATATATATTATAAATATACGTTCTCTGGCGAATAACAGCCCTGCAAGAACAGTGACCATCATTTGACAAATCATTTGACTGGCAAGGCTGATAGAGATTTCTGTCACTGGCTACCTTCAAGTTTCTATCACATTCTAAAGGCTCTGTTATGCATACTTGGCATTGCATGCACTGCTATACCATTTTTACGTAGAAATCAAAAACCAACAGACTTTTACATATGTAATGCTGTGCGTTGGGTAACCGCTTACACGCGAAGCTCATTTAACAGATTCCTTATGTGACAACTCTCAAGCAATGCCAAGTGTGCATAACAGAGCCTTAAAGGGCAGTGTGAAAAATCTGATGTAAACATTTGTGTACATATGATCTTCCGTCTTCCTCCAACTTATGGCCTTATATATTAGTCTCTTTTTAACCAACGCAAAATTTGCAAATGTGTTAGTAAGATAAATGAGAATGTGTTAGTTTCCATCACACAATTCTTGTAGGGAGCCTATTCACAATGGAGTAAGTTGTCAGAATGGTCGACATAGAGGTTTTGAAGTATTTGATTTGACAATCAGTGCTACACGGGTTATTAGATAAACTCGCCCAGGTGGCATTTGCATGAACATTTTTTTAAAATGCCGAAAAAGAAAACTGGCCAAAGGAAAAAAGCTGAAAAGCAGAAAATACGCCTCAAGGAGATAAGAAACCGTGAGGTTCCTCTTGCTGAAATGCCTTGCAATGCGCCTATGGAGTGCGAGAAATGTGAGAAAAAGCAGAAGAGTAGAGCATTTTGCTACTTTTGTCAGAGCCTCCAGCGTTTGCCGATTTGTGCACATTGTGGAAAAGTGAAGTGCATGCTGAAAACTGGCGATTGTGTAGTAAAACATGCAGGAGTATATACGACGGGACTTGGCATGGTTGGAGCAATTTGTGATTTTTGTGAGGCATGGGTGTGTCATGGGCGCAAGTGCCTACAAACTCATGCCTGTACTTGTCCTCTACAAAACGCAATCTGTCTTGAGTGCGAGCGAGGTGTTTGGGAACATGGTGGTCGTATCTTCAAATGCTCGTTTTGTGATGGATTCTTATGTGAGGATGACCAATTTGAGCATCAAGCGTCGTGCCAAGTTCTCGAATCTGAAAATTTCAAGTGTCAAAGTTGCAATCGACTCGGCCAATATTCATGCTTGCGTTGCAAGACGTGCTATTGTGAGGATCATGTTCGGAGAAAGGGATTTAAATATGAAAAGAACAAAGCTATTCCATGCCCAAAATGCAACTATGACACTTCAGTAACAAAAGATTTGAGCATGTCAACAAGATCCCACAAGTTTGGCAGACAGCAACAAGGTGGACCAGCAGATAGTGATGATGAATATGGCGGTTATTCGTATTATGGCGCAGGGGCCTATGGTGGCGGCTCCAGTTATGCCCAGGAGGATGAAAGTGATGATGATGATGAGGATTACGAAATTAGCGATGACGATTCTGATGAAGATGATAGTGATCAATCACAAGAGGGGCAAAATAAAGACAAATAAGGAATTAGTTTGGTTATATTTACATATTTAGCTCCCTTGGCATTTACTACCATCAAAAGAGAATGTATATACAAAGAAATAAAATGAACTAGTAGTCTTTAAAACTAATCCACAGAACACTTATGGGTTGATTACTGATTACAACCGAAGCTCAGTTGCGTTGAGAGTAGTTGAAATCGTTAATGAGGCGTCTTTATTCGTATGCAGCAGTTGCCTGGTGTAAATGGCCTATGAACTAAATGCTTTCCTTCCACTTTTGATTCAATCGTCTGTGAAAGTTGAATCATGTGATCCCTATATTGGCAAGTAAATTTTTGTGGTTGCAGTGGAAATTTCGATTGTTAAAATATACACCCCTATGCTGTAATCCGACGTAGATTCGATTTTGCTACCAATCGTAAAATTGGTATGCTGAAATCCGTGTTGTCGTATCGTAGTTTCGAAAATCGTAGGCCATCTTCGAAATTCGTAATGTTGGTATGCCTGAATCCGACGTAGCTGTCATTTTTATGTATTTGTCGGAAATTTTGTACGAATAGCAACTCGTGTCGGAGCGAAACAAATTGTATTAAAATATCAATAAAATAGTGTGGAAACGCAAAAATATTATCAAATGTTTACAAAATTATCAAGTCGACAATCAACAAATCGCTCGCAATACGAAAAACTGGTGGAATGCATGAGCGAAAGGCCGGACATTGCCCGAGGCTTTGTAAAAGTAGTTAAAAGAGGATGTGGTGGAATTTTGGGAAAGCGTTGCAAGAAGTAAAGCAGCACAATATTTAGTTGAATGGACGCCCTTAAAAAGAGGGAGCATACATTTATCATTTAAGCTAAATGGATTAGAACTGTCTCGTAGCAATCTCCTTTGTATATTAATGCAACAGTTGGCTGCAGCACGTTCTTTCTCCTGAGACAACCAACTATTTCCACGACTTATTTACACTCAAGCTTGCGTCCATAATCGACCCATAAATCTTCTTTCTGCTTAGGAGTTTTCAGATTCCTTGTACCTACAAATGAAAGGCATTGAATCCACTTACAAAGTTGAAGTAAATTGCTTATACTCACTTGCATTTTAGACATGTAAAGAACACTGTTTGTCCTTCATCAGCAGATCGCAGTTGCAACGTCGCGTAAGACATTTGCATGTGTCCACACTTCGAACATTTACGTTCAACGACTGGACCATCTGCCTCATCATCTGAATTATGTTTATTTTTCCCAAAAACCTTTTCCGGATCATAATTATTGAAATGTATTGTATATTCAACCTCCTGTGCTTCGAAAACTACAAATTAAAAGTTTATTTTGGAAATGGTTATGTTCAGAACGAATAATACGATGTACCTTTTGGTGGGAATTCTTGTCTGCAGTTATAACAAGCGACATTCCCAGTTCTTTTTAAAGGTGGTAAGATTGATCCACACACTGGGCAAAAACCAGGTTGAGAGTTGAATGTTTCCATGTTTTGTTTTGCTGGACGGAAAAACAGTCCAGGCACGCACGCGAACTACAGCTGGAAAACTATCGATAGCATTATCGATAGTATCGATGGTTTTTGACTATCGAAAACATCGATGGTTTTGTGAGTACTATCGATAGTTTTCATTCATACATATATTGTTCAATAAGGCACGGTGCACATTAGAGAGATGCGATATGCGATACGATATGAAAGCGACATCGGCATGCTGAGTACGTAGGAATTGGTAGGAAGCGTTGAAAATTGTGCGCACTTGCGCGACAGCGGCACCGCTGCGATATAATACCGCATTCGTATCGCACGTGCGACACCGATGCGATATAATATTGCATGCGTATCGCACGTGCGACACGGTTTTCTGAACGAGGTGAGACTAGCATTGCGCGGTATTTTTTGCAAAAAGCATGACCATTTCACAGGCGGAAGCATCTTCCTCAGTTTTTTAGCCGAATATATAAAAAAACCCATGTTTATGAAACTATGCAGACAGCAAAAAAACGACTGTACAACAGACATGGCTAGTTTGTCATGGAGAAATATAGCGTCTGAGGTCAAGGACACAGGTAAATGCACAAAAGAATATTTTTTTGATGGTTTATTTGCCTTTGTTTTCACATCTTTAAAAAGAAATTTAAAGAATCTAATAATTTTAAACCTATTTATTTTTGATTTTGAATAGCAAAAAAGATTTGGTGTTTGTTTATATGTTAATGATTAACTATTTTGTTTTAAATATTCAAATAATTACTAACCAGTATAATTAGAAACAATTAAGAAATAATCATGTTATTTACCAATAAAAGATGAAATCAGATATAATGACAAATACTAAAAATTGATGTACGTATGGAGGTAATTATTTTTGATTATTCGTTATATTTTTATGTTTTTTCCTGAGTGTTATTTTATTATATGTAAGGAGTTTTTAAATTAAAGAGAGAAAGTACAAATGTGTGTGCTCTATTAAACAATGCTACAAAAAATAATGAAGTAAATATACTTGGTAAGTCATGTTATTTTTCAAGTAGGTTTTGCCGAGTGAAGTAAGAATCATGATACGAAATTTTTGTCACACCCCCACACAGTCTTGATTTACGGTTAAAAAACCGGTTTTCCGCACTTATAAGCTTGTAACTCAGTTGACTATAAACCGAGTTTAGACCTTTCGAATGATATATGTATATAAACTATTAGAAAACTTAAGAGATCTTTGTGTACAGCGTGGCGATGAATAACTGTTACCCAGGTTTTTTTTGATAAATAAAAGAGTCCTTTATAGATTTTGCGAAAAAAGTATTTTATTGTTAATTTTCCACAGATTTTACTTTAGTTGTATTAATTAGTTTTTAAATTTTAATCCTTATTTACATTTTCCCGCAGTGAAAACTTTGAAAGAAAAGTTCTTTTGGCACGTAGGTCTTCGTCAGTTAGTTTATTCCATATCTTCTGTAAGCATAGGCTAATTTTCTCCATTTTGAGTCCCTTAAACTCCTCCTTCTGTCCAACCTAAGGCCTCATACTCAAAAATCGAATAGACTCGGAACTGGTGACTAGGACGGCGATTCATTCGACCAACCTTATACAGTTTTTTTCTTTTTTGTACTTTTTTTATACAAAGCCTAAGAAAAAATACACCTGAAAAAGACTTGCGTGACAAATGAACTTTTCTCTCAAAGTTTACACTGCTGGCAAATGTAAATAAGGATTCAAATTTAAAAACTAATTATTACAACTTAAGTAAAATCTGTGGAAAATTAACAATAAAATACTTTTTTCGCAAAATCTATAAGGGACTCTTTTATTTCTCAAAAAAACCTGGGTAACAGTTATTCGTCGCCACGCTGTATTTTCTGTGTTAGTTTTTTCGTATTTTTTCCAAATTTGGCAAAGTTTTCACGCACTATTTTGTAAAGCAACTATACTACTCCTGAATTGATGCAATATTAACATTTGATATATAGTGATTTTTACTTAAAAAAATCGGGGAAATCTGACTAAGTTATTCAACCTTTCATGAGAAAAATAATATTTTTGGCTATATAACTCAAACATTTTTGCTTAACCTTTTTTTTAATTCAGCTTTCACTGATTTCTCCTTGTAGTGAACGCAATATTCTGAAATAATTTGTCATGAAAATTTGAATATCTCATTTAATTTTTAGCCGAATTTGTAAAAATAAACATCAGTTTTACTCAATATTAAACATACTTTTCTCTTAAATTTTTTAAAAGTTTATAGATCGTCGCCTGGGTCATACGTCATACGTACGTGCGTAACATACGACAATCTTTTACCCAGGCGATGAGATATAAACATAGACCCATCATTCGAAAGGTCTAAACTCGGTTGAGAAGCAACTCATTTACAACCTTATAAGGGCACAAATGTTTGTGTAGCTATCACAAAATGGTATCCCGTGTCGCATCGCGTATCGCATCGCTCTAATGTGNCCTTATAAGGGCACAAATGTTTGTGTAGCTATCACAAAATGGTATCCCGTGTCGCATCGCGTATCGCATCGCTCTAATGTGCACTGCGCTCAAGACGCATCAATTACAGTTGATAGCGATAGAAGCTATGCTTCTTCTTATGAGCACGCTTGTGTCAAATTATCGCCTGTTTTGCTTTATTTACATATCCGCGTATTCATACACATATACGTATATATATACCCTGCAAACAAATGCTCCCGAAATCTTTAAGAGTGTCGGAAATTTGTTACGATTCTTTTAGAAATCTGTAAGGAAAAACATATGAAGCGGTTGACAAGAACTAGTAAATAAATTTCTGTACGATTTCTTACAGAACATTCTTAAAAAAATTGTGAAACCTTTCAGAATTCTATGAAATCCTGGTATGCAAGGTATACATATACATACGAATATGAATAGATAAAGGCGATGTTGATGCCACAAGGAGATCATACCAATGGTAAATGTTGTTTTTGTACTATTGCTACAACCTGTAGTTGTTGAATCATGACTGCGCTCATTTCATATTGTGGCGAATACTGCGGCAACACAAAGCGAACAACGAGAA
>NW_016157100.1:0-11043 GCF_001687245.7 Rhagoletis zephyria
TTGCTATGGCACAAAAAAGAAAATATTCAGAAAGATGTAAGTATAAATTTATTTGATTTTTGCATTCAGATAAGTATATGTGTAATTCGATGGATGGAGCATTCTCCTTTTCTGTTGCAAATTTATTATATTGTTAAATAGTCCCAAAGCTACCACAAAATTATTCATTTTATAGATATATTTATTAAAAGAAAACAAATTCAAATTCCAAAACAAACAATTTAGGTTGTGAAACGAACTCGCACGGTTTTAGCAGCTGTTTTCCTAAATTGTAGCAGTGCTGGAAATTTCCAGTGGAATATTAGTTTAGGTACTAAAATTTAGGTCAACTCGCACACAGCCTTTATACTTGCGCCGGGTATTTAATGTTCGGCTCCGCCCGAACTTTGACTTTCTTACTTGTTTTATATACCCTCATCGCGTATCTTTTTTTTCTTTAGTTTTATACAAAGCAAAGCTTGTGAGGGCAAATATCGTTACCTAAAGGTGAAAAGGTGCCAAGACCATCCTTTGAAATTGTTCAGGAGAGACGAAAAATCGATAAAAAATGCCAAAAGGGAAACTCTTAAATTCATTTATTTTAAATATAGCAAGCCTATTTAAAATTTTATTAATCCTTTACCGCCTTCGAAACCAAACATGCTGTCATTAATTCGGCAACTTTTCCCCACCTAATGAGAGTAATAAAAATGTACCAAACTCATAAAATGCATTTAGAAGTTAACTATGAATAACGGCAATTGGTTTGCCTATTTTTAAATGATAATCGTGGGTGCGTGGTCGCAAAACCACTATTTGTGTGCGCGGAACTCGAATGAAAACAAGAAACCCCTAAAGAAAAACCTGGAAAAACATTTTTTTTTTTTTAAATCACGAATGCTCTTCTGTGTCTATTGATAATTAGTTTACCGCTACTTACCTTTTTATACCCGATCGCACTTGTGCACAAGGGTATTATAACTTTGTTCACATAACGGTTGTTTGTAACAGCCAAAACGAATCGAGATAGATAAAGACATATGTATACATAAATAATCAGAATGAAACGAGAAATCGATTAAGCGGTGACTGTCTGTCCGTCCGTCTGTCCGTCTGTGCGTCCGTCCGTGTGCACGATAACTGAAGTAAAAATTGAGATACCTTAACGAAACTTGGTACGTAAACTTCTTTCGTGCGTAGGACGGATGGTATTGAAAATGGGCAAAATCGGACAATAACCACACCTACCTCCCATATAACGGTAATTTTCAGAAATACGAAAACTTCGATACTTTAGTAACTACTGAAGATTATTCACTCAAAATTGATATTTACAATGAATTTTAAACGAAAAATAAGAAAATTATAAATTTTTGAAAAATGGGCATAGCTACGCCCACTTATGGTTACATGTGCATAACTTGGTAACCGCTGCACCAATTTCTTCCAAACTTGGCACAGTTGTTGGCCTTGCTACAGCATACCAAACGGTCGAAAACGTTTAAAAGCGGACAATAACCACGCCCACATCCTATATAACGGTAATTTAGAGAAATACGAAATCCTCGATAAATCAGTAAATATTAAAGCTAGTTTATTCAAGATTGATGTTTGGAACAATACCAAGAAATACGTTTATGCTAAAATTTTGGAAAATGGGAGTGGCACCGCCCACTTGTAATCACACATATGTATATCGGTAACCGTTCTACCAATTTGTACCAAACTCGGTGTGGTTACTGTACTTGCCACATAGAAGAAAAACGTTGAAAATTAGGCTGCTTTTCATATAACGGTAAATTTCAGAAATGCTTGAAATTTCAACATTTCGAAAGTTAAGGACGCTAGTTTACTCAAAATTGATACACCCCGGATTACCATGTAGCGGTAGCTTTCGGAGAGGCNTTCATATAACGGTAAATTTCAGAAATGCTTGAAATTTCAACATTTCGAAAGTTAAGGACGCTAGTTTACTCAAAATTGATACACCCCGGATTACCATGTAGCGGTAGCTTTCGGAGAGGCGAAAAACATATATTTAATACTTGCGCCGGGTATTTAATATTCGGCTCCGCCCGAACTTAGACTTTCTTACTTTCCATTGCTTTCATAAAAGTTTCATTTATTTCTTTGCGGATCAAAATTTTAAATAGATGACCTGGAGTAATTTTTTCTTGCACCATATGTATGGTAGTTTATTGGTACGTGTTTTCCACAGTTAAAGTTTTTTTCATAATTCATGCAGTAAGGAGTTAATTGAAACCATTTTTTAGATATATGGCAACACTTAATTTCGTGCTGCAACAAGCTTGTTCAGCATTTAGCTTAGGGCCGTAAATGTTTGCCCGTTCAAGCCATCAAAAATGTTCTTTTCCTATAATTGTTAAAAATTTTGAAAATATTTAAATTTTTTATGACTTTTTAGTATGTACTCAGTAATGAAAGTCCAAAAATATCCCCGTTGAGAGTACAGAATAAAAGAAATATATTAGTAAACTTTAGTAATTAATATAAAGCTATTTATACGTAATGTAAATGAAATTATGAAAATGCGAGCACAGATAATAAATTTCGATTTAGTATGTATAAATTACATAATAAATAAAGATTAAAGCAAAAGTTTCAGAAACAAACTGTTAGCTCATAAAGCTTAAAAAATAAGATGTAAGCCAGTAGCAAAAATTATAAACTAGCAAATGTAAATTAAGAATCTAAATAATATACAACATCTAGAAGACTAACCTTATGAAATAGTAAAAATATCAAAATGTGTATAAAATAATAAAGGAAATAAAATAAAAGGAAAATTTTTTCAAAAATTAACGTTATTTTGTTAATGTGTGGACAATTTTGGCAATGTAAGTATTTACAAATAAACTCTAATATATTACGTGGTACACGAAAATGTTTCGGTACATACTATTTGCCTAATAAAAAGAAAACGATATAATATCTTTCAGAACTTTTTTCTATTAACCCAATGGCTAAAAATTCCAGACACTATATTCGGAAGGGCATCAATTTTCTTTCCAGCAACGGCAAAGTCGGTTTAGCCGCACATCGATTACAGTACGCACCAAATGTAAGTAGAAATTTTGCACTGCTCGACAAGGGCGCGCGTAGTTTAAGCCATGGCCTCCTGAGCGAACCATAATTTATAGCGCGGCATATTGAGGTTTCGGCTATCATATTGTCAAACAGCAGTGTAAGTGAAGTTCGGAGCAGGATTTATTGTGGAGTGGAGTCTTGTTGAAAGCATCATAGAAGCGGAGTATTGGCCACTTTGAACCCTCGCAATGATTTTGGATAAAGAGAGGTACGAAAAGGAATAGAGCGATAACACCTTAGCCTTTTTAAAAGTAAAACGCTCCGTGCTTACTACAAAATTTCTCAACGACTGATAGATATTCCCGGAAGCTCATCGGAAGTGTGAAAAAGTGCCACCTAAGGTGTTTGAATCTTAGGCTCCCAACGGCGAGGAACCAGAGCAGCAGATATTGAGATTATTCCACCATGCAGCTGGTGCATTAAGGACCATCGATGCTATTTAGCCATACGCATGCTTGCCTATCACTCAATGAACAGCAGGGGCTCTCACCAATAGCGAGAGGTGTAACTGACTTAGTCTCACGAGTTCCCTACACCGTCTTCGGTCTCTACGTGGTCTTCGCCTAGCACACGCTGAGCTGACGATATGCACATCTTTCCAGGAGCAATTCAAGCTCATCGGCTGTGTAGTTTCCAGCAATTTCGCGATGACCTGTAACCCAAGTGAGCTTAATATAGCACAGTAATCCGGTGTGGTCCATAAGGAGGTCAAACAATCTTTCAACGTTCTCGGGCGAACCATCAGGGAGCTAAGAGTCGTGATATCTGCTTGGCGGTCGGAATAGATATTCACCTCCTTGAAAGGTGTTGCAATAGGGAGCAACCAATCAGAAACCTCTTGTACTGCCGCTGCCTAAATTTTAGGTTGAATGTGAGTTTTTCGCAGATGACACCTCTACCTATCCGCCCAATCTGCTTCCATTCATCCGTAAATACGTTTACAGGTGGTGAGAGATCCCTTTTGGACCCAAAATCGGCGTACCACTGCCATTGGTGATATTCATTTGCCGTGACAAAATTTTCTGCTTGTTAAATAAAACTATGAATTCATATACATATTTTTATTTTAGTATTTAATGCCTGTGATTTAACATTGTTCTAATTATCATTTATCATAAAAATTTATATAATTTGAATACAAAAATTTATAAATGCATTCCCATAAATTTTTTCTTCATTTAAAAACGGTTTTTTTTTAACTTTTACTAGTTTTTTGATGTTTTGGAGGGTGAGACATTGCTTTACGATTTTAAATACAATTGCTCTAAGTTTACGGCATCCCAATACCATTTAGTGAAAGTAAATCGGAGGTACCCGACAATTTCAAAATAACAACGTTCCGGCGAACCGTGGGTAGTAGTAGTAAGTATGTAGTAGGTAGATCGACTCGGTTTTTCCAAACCGGTCTCCACCGATTTTTTTATATCTATAGGCAGTTTTTTTGAAATCTTGGAATTTTCGAATATCGAATAAGCCGCATTTTTTATCGAATAAACCGTTTTTTTTAATTGAATACAAATCTTGACCTTTCGATAAAAGTTTTGAGTTTCTCGAGGTTTTTAAAACTTTTTCCAGTTTAAACGAAGCCCCTAAATGGAGAGCTCTACACCTTCACTCCAGCTCCGAATGAGTATACTCGGTGTTTCTGGGAGAAGAAATTGAACCATGGACCTCTCGAGTAGCAGTAGACACATCTATTATCTCGAATACGGTGCACAGTGTTTCGACTATATGGAGGCAGATAGAAAAAAGTCATGGTGACAGTTCACACTTCACATTATTTACTCACACCCCTTCTTCACGAACGATACATTTCCAAAGAAATGTGGGAATCGGCGCGATACCGAATACCGACTAACCCATTACAGAAAATGTTTCTTTTTAAACTGTAATCAATTATTTGAATATCTCGGAATATTCAAGTGAAGGTATTTATCATTTATTTGGTACTTTCCTATTTTCTTACCAACAAATTTACTTTGAAATTTAGATGCTAAAGATTATTGGTAAAAAAAAGTGTGAGTACCGGTCCGTCAGGCCTTGAAATCAGACAAATGTTTTAGATAATTTTATGTAGTTTTAGAATATATAATTTGATCTTTGCGCGGGACTTTGCAAATATATATATTTTTTGATTTTCCTAATTTTTGATGTTCAGCTTCTTTTTGCATAATTTCACGAAAAGAATTTTTCGAATAATAGGAAAATCTTACCAAACATTGGGAAAAAGCGAGTATTTACACCTGAGTCATTTTATAGTATAACTTTTGTTTTCTGAGAGTGAAGAGCAGGAACAAAAATTAGCCAGAATTCCATCACATTTAACGACTGGGCCCATATTTTTTGTGAGTTTTGGACGTTATAGTGATCCAATCTTCCCCATATTTTATATTAAAGGTTTTCTAATAAAAGAAAGAACACACACTAAATTTCATCGAAATCCGATGAAATTTAATATTTCTGCCCACAAGAGTAGAAGGCGTGGCAATTATTCCATCTTTACCAAATTTCATAATTCCCTATTTCTAAGTAAAACTAGACAAGATGTCAAGTTTAAGTGAAATTGGTGCCGGTTTCCACCTGCCTCCATATGCATAAAGTATTACAAAATTTAAATTTAGACTAAACGTGAATCTTTCACTGATTTTTGTTTTCTTTTGGTCTAAAGAAACTTTTTACTTATTTTACCTTACTCTTCTTAATACAATCTATCCTTAATTTTAATTTTTTATTTTTTTGTAATTTAATTACCCGTTTTTTCGGTTTTTCTGAATTTCAAAATAGGGAACTCTTTTTCAAATTACAATTTTTGGAATAAATCGAAACCCGGGTTTGGAAAAAAGGCGAATAATCAAACATCCTTGTAAGTGCATACATATGTACCATGGTAGTATTTCAAGACCCCAAACATATATCAATATCTTTTTACATATTTTTTCTTATTTTCAGCTTTTATTGACAATTTCTCAAAAAAGGCCTTAAAACAGAAATAAAACTTTATTAACTTGCGCCTTCAACCTCAGGCGAATGCATTGTGTAAGAACAAACGTGAAACCAAAAAATCAGCAAAAACGCAAAGATTTAGAGAAAATGTTTACAAACAAATAACAATTAATGCAAGCATGAACTTGGAATAATAATTTTTATTTTTTTTTGCAGAAAATATGTAAGTGAGCAAGCAAATTTAAGTATTTATACACCAACTCAAATCAGAGAAGCAGGCCACCATTTCAGTCAGAGTCACAGTTAAGCTAATTGAAAAAGAAGCAAAAAAAAAGGCTACGTTAAATTGAAATAATAAACTAATGGGAGTTTTCTTTTCTATCGAGAAATGTTACCATTTCATTGCCTTCTTAGCACAAAAACCAATGAGAGGGCAATGAAAAGGCAAAATTTTTTGCGATTGCCATAGGAGTACAAACAAAGCAGATCGCTGAGCTACAATTAATTATTTCTGTTTACGCAGGCATTTTTTCGTCACACACGTATGAATGCATGTTTCTATGCACGAGCCGGAAGCGAAAGTTGGCAATCAGTAGATAGCAGGACAACCGCCCTACTCATGGAAGAGGGGCAGTGAAAAAAAAAAATACACATAAAAATGGTAATGGGCGAACATAAATAAATATTTGAATTTTTAATATGTGTATATTCCCACAGGCGTTTAGTAGTAATTTTATTTCTTTATGGACGCTTAGCGAAAATTTACGAGCGACGTAGGTATGTAAATAAAAATCTATAGACGAAAAAAGCGACCGGGTTTACAAGCGAAAAAATGTATTTAAAATGAAAAAATAAAAGCAAAAAAAGTGCCTTATTTATACATGTACATCTGTATGTATCTGCTTGCAAGTAATGAAAGAGAAAGTCACTTGTGTGTCTAAATAAAAAATATATACTACATACATTTGAGTCTGGATGAGTGGCTAAAAAGACCACAGAGAAAAATTCAAATAAAAACATTTATATAGCTTGCAGCAATGCGATGGGAAAATACAAATATTAAGAATATTTAACTATGTAAATATGCCTATGAAACTACGTAAATATGTTTATTTAAATTAGTGAAATAAATACGAAGGCTACATACCTACTAAACCACATAAATGAGCCAGCAAGCCCCTCAGTGTATGCTTTATTTCGTGTTTGTTTTTACAAATTTCTGCGGGCAAATCAATTTTTTTTTATGGGACAGCGTACTTTAAATTTGTTGACTTTAATTATAATACCCAGAGGGAATAATATCAACTTCTACGAAATATTTTGTTCTGGATTAACGAATTTTAAAGACAAACTAAACGCCTGCTTTAACTCGACTAAAATCGCTTGGACAATTACAATGTCAAACAAGAACAGGTCTATTGTATGCACTGCCAGCTCCTTAGACTTGTTGAAAATAGGTCTTCGGTAGCCAGTTAGTAGGAAAATATTGGCTATACTATGTCTTAGCGAATGAAAAGAAACAACTTTGACTCCCAGCCTACTTATTCCTTCATAGCAAGGTTTCTAAAAAATACTACATAGTCTCCAAAATTACGCGAGATTACACAAAAAAACTTTAACTCACAAAAGGTCTAGAAAACACAAAAACGAAATAGCCAGAATGATTCTGAGAATTTTTCGGAAAGCCAAAATAATTCCGAAATTTCCCAAATCTTGAAACATCATAAAGAATTCACAAAATCTAAAAAATTTACTTAAATTAATTTATGTTGCAAAAGAATGCCTAGGATTCCGAAATGCCGTAAATTCTATGAAAAAAAATATAAAAAAAAATCGCCAGAATTTAAAAACTGAAAATTCCCACCGGTTTTCGAAATAAACACGAAAATTTAAAAAAAGATCCAAAAAACTATCAAAATCTCACGGGATAATTCAAAACACTTTTGTTCACAAAAAGTCGCGGGAATACAACAATGAAATAAAAACAAAAAAAAATCAGAAAACTCACGAGATTTTTTCAGAAAGTAAAAAAAAAACGATAAACTTGAAAAGAAATTAACAAAATTCCAGAAAATCCAGATAAGATTACAAAATTAAGTAACAATTTAATTTAAGTTAAATTGCAAAGACTTTCCAAAAATTGGCGAAAACTGAAACGAAAAAAGTGAAAAAATCGCCAAATATCAAAAACTCAATTAAATCCTAGGGAAAAGCAGAGAAAATTCCGGCAGATTTCAAAAAAATCAAGAAAAGTTTTTAAAAGATCCTGAAAAATCTCCAAAATATCTACATTTGTTCCAAAAGACTTGAATGCACTAATAACTCTAAAAAAACGAAATAACTCAGAAAAATTTCGGAAACTTACGAAAAGTTTTCGGAAAGTAAAAGAGAAAAGTCTCCGGACTTGCTAAAAAAAGAAAAAGGATAACTAAAATCCAGATAAGGGCCAAAAAATATTAAATTAATTTATTTCCGAAATTTCCGAAAACACAAAAATTGCTTAAAATGTATAAAAACACATGAAGAATATACCAAACAGCCTTAAAATAAATACCCGAAAATTTCCAAAAAGTAACGAAACATTTTTAAAAAATCCTGCGCTAATCCCAAAAAAACCTAACACCAGAAGAGTCCCGAAAAATCCGGAAAACACTTAAACATTTACACATTCTGAAACGTGAGATAAAAGTGCTGAGGAAAGAAATCCTCAAAGTTTCCGAATGTCATTATTTTATTTCAAAAACTTGGAGAAAAACTTAGAAATCGCGAAAAATGCTGATAAAGTACCAAAAATTAATGACAAAACAAAATAATTTCCAAAATTCTCAAAAATCTCGCAAAACTATTTGAAAGTAGAGAAAATTCAAGGATACATCCCACATAGTTCAAAATTAAACTTCGTAGAATTTCGAGAAAACTGCGAAAACGAAGAAACATCTCAAAGACTCCGAAAATATCTTGAACGTTTTTTCTAAGTCTCGAAAAAACCAGAACAAACCTCGAAAAAAGTCACGAAACCCCCCAAAAAACAAGCTTCATTTTTTTCTGAAAAAAAAATCAAAAATGCCCTAACACATTTCAAAAGAGTATCTTAAAAAATGCAGATATAATCCCGAATAAACACTGCAGTTTGAAAAATGTCGGGGGAAAAAATAAAGCCGAAATGCTGAAAATCTAAAAGATCGCCGGGTATATCCCAAAAATACCACAAAATTCAGGACAAGTTTAAGCTAGAAATGAAAATTTTCATTTGCTCAAAATCATCGCTTAGTTTACAGAAAAATATAGCTCAAATGGGTTCTATGAATACTAGATAGTTGACCATTAGCGAGGCGAGAATTTCGGGAAGAAGTGGATTAATAAAATACCCACATAAGACAGAAAACTGACGTTAACTGATTTAAATTCGCTTTTAGCTCCTTAAACTTTCCAGCACCCATTCCTCCACATTCTTCTCATTTTATGCACATAAATCTTAAATCTCTGCAAAGTCCGACCTCGGTCTGTCTTAAGCCTTACTTTTGCATACAATATCAATAATGGTGTAATTGATTGTCCGTTTTTGCTAGAAAGAATAACGTTCAATGTCCTCCAACGTCCTCTTCGGCACGTACTTCCGTTCTATTGGAATATTCTGAGAACTAATTATGCATTTACTACTCCTAAGTCATTAGTCATACTGTCTCCCTTGACTTTTCTCTTTCAAGGACAGTTCTTTTTAATCTTTTAAATTGGATTTTCTAGTTTATGTAAGGGTTATATTTTTGTAAATAGTTGTAAGTTTTTGCTATGTTTAGTCTGTAAGGATGTAAGTTCATAGACTGCATGAATAAATTAAATTAAATAATGTCTTCATTTAAATTCAAGCGAAAACTAAACATAATCTTATTCGAAAAATTTTCCGACAGGGTATATTGAATTTCTTTTTTCTGAGTTCTTCGCCGCCAGTGATGAATTAAATTATCGTACAAACACTAACAAAAATTCACTTACATACATTATCGAGTTTTTTTAGTTGACTCAAAAGTAAAAAAAAAAATCATACATCAAATATTCATGCGATTTTTTTTTTGTTTGCGTAGCTGAGGGCCATCGTCTGTTTAAGGTTTCACTTAGTAATTTGGTGGGTTTTCGTTGGCATCAGCATGCAAATTTAAGTTATTTATTTATTTGTTTTGGCATTGTTTTGGCCAAATTATTTGAAACAGATCTGATTGTGACTAAAATTTAAAATAAGAAGTAATACTTCAAATTCATTTGTATAGGGCAAAAATTTGTGGATGTTTAAACAGAGGTTAAATGAGAGAGTAAAGTATTTTTATACCCGAGCGCACTTGTGCACAAGGGTATTATAACTTTGTTCACATAACGGTTGTTTGTAACAGCCAAAACGAATCGAGATAGATATAGACAAATGTATACATAAATGCTCAGAATGAATAGTGAAATCGATTAAGCCATGTCTGTCTGTCCGTCCGGATGTCCGTCTGTCCGTCCGTCCGTGTACACGATAATTCGAGCAAAAATTGAGATATCTCAACGAAATTTGGTATGTAGGTTTCCGCTAATCCAAGGTAGATTGGTATTGAAAATGGGCGAAATCGGACTGTAACCACGCCCACTTCCCATATAACGGTAATTTCCAGAAATACGAAAACTGCGATATTTTAGTAACTACTGAAGATAATTCACTCAAAATTGATATTTACAATAACTTTCAGACGAAAAATAAGAATATTATAAATTTTTGGAAAATGGGCGTAGCCACGCCCACTTATGGTTACATGTGTATATCTTGGTAACCGCTGCACCAATTTCTTCCAAACTTAGCACAGTTGTTGGCCTTAGTACAGCATACTAAATGGCCGAAAATTTAAAAAATCGAACAATAACCACGCCCACATCCCATACAACGGTAATTTTGAGAAATACAAAATCTTCGATAAATTAGTAAATATTAAGGCTAATTTATTCAAAATTGATGCTTGCAACAATTCTTTACCAAGAAATACG
>NW_016157100.1:11068-51120 GCF_001687245.7 Rhagoletis zephyria
AAATGGGCGTAGCCACGCCCACTTATGGTTACATGTGTATATCTTGGTAACCGCTGCACCAATTTCTTCCAAACTTAGCACAGTTGTTGGCCTTAGTACAGCATACTAAATGGCCGAAAATTTAAAAAATCGAACAATAACCACGCCCACATCCCATACAACGGTAATTTTGAGAAATACAAAATCTTCGATAAATTAGTAAATATTAAGGCTAATTTATTCAAAATTGATGCTTGCAACAATTCTTTACCAAGAAATACGCTTATGGTAAAATTTTGGAAAATGGGCGGGGCACCGCCCACTTATGATCACATATATGTATATCGGTAACAGTTCTACCAATTTGTACCAAACTCGGTATGGTTATTGTGCTTGCCACATAAAAGCAATACGTTGAAAATTATTGAAATCGGACTAAAATTACGGCCGCTTTTCAAATAACGGTAAATTTCAGAAATGCTTCAAACGTCAATATTTCGAAAGCGAAGGACGCAAATTTGCTCAAAATTTATACACCCCGGCTTACCATGTAGCGGTAGCTTTCGGAAAGGTGAAAAAACATATATTTAATACTTGCGCCGGGGATTTAATGTTCGGCTCCACCCGAACTTAGTCTTTCTTACTTGTTTTAACTGTTTTTTATAGGGCTACTGAATTTGGGATAAAATATGTAAGAAACAAGATTAACGTCTACAACAATAATGCAGAATCACAACAATAGCATCTAACAGCCAAGACAAATGATTTGTCAGGGCCATTTTCAGGACTTTTCTATACAAGGTGTTGTCGAATTATATCTGAAAGACACAATGTGATTATTTAAGCAGCCATTAATACTACTTTTAAAAGTTGAAAAAGCGGCTATTAGATGGTGAAGATGCTAAGCAGAAAGTTAACACGATTGATTTCCTGTCCCTATGCAGGCAAAATTCTAGAAATCCGCTACCAATTTTGCCATGAAAAGTACAATAAACAAAAAAAAACCTTTTTAAGTTTCATAGTTGGAAAAAGTATAGAACCATTTACATATGTGTGTATATATACTATTCGATCATGTTTGGACATGCATGCATACCCTGCAGGGAAACCGCAAACTAGTGAATCAAATTTCTAGTTCCGTACTAGGTCTTTATCGCCAAAAAAAAACTAGGCCGATATGAACTAGATCCCCACCAGTCCAAAACGGCGAAAAGTGGTACTTTTAAAAAACTAATTTTTTTCAGTTTTTTTCACTAGAAATCGATATCTAAAGTGACGAATTTAGAAATGGTTCGGAACTATAGAAAAAGGGATGCAGGACGAACTAGATCTTATTTGTCGAATTTAGAACTAGTTCGGAACTATCAAATAAGGGATGCAGCTTGTTTACCTTACATAGATATGTGTTCGGCGGCTTTTCGTTCAAATATGCTTCTATTCTGCGCTATTTCGTAGCTTGGTAATACAAAACTAAAATTTCAACATCTTGGGACCGTCTGGAATCTAAGAAATAACCGCGAGCACCTCTGCAAACTCAGCTACTGCTAAAGGTATGTAAACGTACATTTCTTGCTATCATTCAAACAAATTTAATTTCAAATTGAAAACACATTTCTTCCAAAATAACTTAAAATCGCTCACACGGAAGAACCAAAAAGATTGAAAAATCATGATACTTTTTTCTTTCGTCTGTCGATTTCAGAACGGGTTCGGAACTATAGAATTTAGGACTAGTTCGGAAATATCGAAAAAGGGATGCAGTGGGCGGCAATTAACACTTCCTAGGATATCGCCATGTTAAATTCGCCAGTTGTTTGCATGCAAAAGAGATTTATCGCGAACCAGTACTGGGTCTAAATGTACTAGAAGCTCACCAGTTCAGAACTAGGGATTTTCCCCACAGGGTACCCTCTACCATTTTATAGCCATTCACAACCATTGCCATTCAAAGCATTATTATCCATATGTGCACAAAATGCCCAAAAATATGCAATGAACTAAATGCCATAAACTATTAAGACATGAATACATATCTCGATGCAAGATGTTGCCTGTCAAACGCACACAAACATAAATATTGTGTCTGCAAGCTGAGTTAGAGTATTTATGTGAGGACTTCAATACCCTACAAAAAATGGGACGAATCCGGGATGACTCCGGGAGCAATCGCAAGGGAACATGCGACTAATACCACTTTTGATCTCTTTATATGGAATGAACTGTTCGCTTTTGTTCGAGCATGTCCTGTGAAGAGACTAATTTTTCACCTTTATACCCGAAAGGGTATAAAAAGCGACTAGTCACTTTTAAAAAATAAAAATAAAAATTTGCGCCAGCTGAGATTCGAACCGGGTTGCTCAGTTTGGTTAGACGAATACTATATCAGTGTGCCAACGCCGCACATGAAATTTCATTGACTAAGTGCGTACATATCATTAAATCGTTAATAGTACCCGTTAGAGATGAGTTGGGGACTAAATGATCTCCAGTTATATCCATAACGGATGAGTCGTGGCCAATTGACCTCCATTATTACCCGTATGAGACTAGTTGCGACTAATTAATGCCCAATTGTACCCGATTGAGAGTAATCTCGGAATACTCTCTTTAGAGATTAGTCGCACAATTTTTTGCAGGGTACATATATGTACTACATACATACATACATACATATGTATGCAAATGTGTTGTGCGTACCTCAGTTGAACAAAAGCTATTTGTGTAAAATATCTTCTTGCGACATCATTTTCATCCACTTCACTCTCACACACGCGCGCTTTCTCTTCCCCTCACAATCACTGTGTGGCAAACTCGTTCGTTTGTTTAGTATCGTATTTCAGTTATCATCTCTTATCTATAACTTATTTGGAGCTCATTTTATATGCAATGCACGAGCTGAAGATTTATCGAAAAAAATGTTTGAAATTGAAAATGATGAATGTAAAATCTTCCAAAGGAAATAATAATAAACGAAATTTCAATGATGACAAACACTCACTGTGAATGCCTGCGATAGCATCTTAGAAGGGCACTTGTTAGAGATATGTATGTTTAACATGGATGTTTGGCTGTTAAGCTAACTTGGTGATTTTATGATTTATGCAGAGCAAAATGACAGCAATTCTTTTTAGTTTTTGCGTTGAGTTCTACAACGTTGTTTCTGTCAAATATTTCACAAATCCATTTTAGTTTATAGCTCTAAATACATCTCAATATTATTACTTATGTAGTGCATCAATTTTTATCCATCGGGATAATATTTACTTAGATATTTTTTTCCCGAAGTTAGTTAAAAAAAAATCGCGACTTATCAATTGAGAGTACTGGGTTGTTAAGAATTTAGTGTTGCGGGGATCACATTGACTCGAATCACAATGTTGTTACCTGTATACAGCTGCAGAGGAGGCTATTGGATTACGACGAGAACGATAAACAGCTCGTGTGATGAAGAATGCAATGCCGCAGACTGCAATATTTTGTACAAATTTTCACATATGCCTGTAAAAGTCAATTTTTTACCGAATAGAATATCAAATAAAACACCTCTTTGAGGTAAAAGTTTCGATTGACGAAAGCTGAACTAGAAACACAAAATTTATGATATCAATTTCGTGACGAAAATTATACGCATTTTTTGACTGCCTTTGAAACGTACGGAAAATCTTTTTTTATTTTTATATCTTAAAATAACCAAATTAGACGGATATGTTAATTTGACCCCTTTTGGAGCGATATTTTTTCAATTTGAATCGCACAACAAGAGTTTTTCCAGATATAAGCTGTATACCAGATGAAAGCTAAGGTTTTGGGCTAGATTTGTAGAAACCTAGAATAAAATCGACTGACCAGTTTTTGAGAAAATGCCCGAAATTTCTATCCCCAGCAGCCCGATTTTTAGTTTTGGGCGATAACGATATGATATATTTATATTTTATAAACACATAAGATAGAGTTAGATAGCCTGTTTGAAGACCCTTCCACTGATATCCACATCAATGACATGGACTGACTAGTGCGGCCTCAGTGGTAGTTTAAAAAATTGGCTTTTTTCGAATTTCAGACAGCAGACACGCCCACAAAGGCATACGAATCAAAACATCCTGGAACAAAACCTTCTTAGTTTTTTTTGTACTTTAATTCCTGAAAGTTTGAAAAAAATTAAATGATGGTACGTACAGACGCCACATACATACCAAAGCATCTCCTAGTGGAGACACGAACCAAAACACATTTACCTCTATATCTTTCCAACTAGTAGCCGGAACGTAATATATAAGGTCTTGTTTGAAAGGTAATGGCCTATAGAATAACACTAAATATGTTGGGTGTATCCACATGCCCCCTTAAACCGCCAAAAGCAAAAAACCGTTTTTTGTTTCGCAACACTTTAGCCTAATTTTTAAGAATCCGGCTATTCGTTTATGAAGCTTGAATACATTTTCTGGACTCACTCTGCAAGACCTTTCCAACGATATCTCAAACATGTCGATTGGACGTCTGGATAAAAACTTCCAAATCTCGTGTATATATAAGCGAGTCATTTCAGCATGCTACTGTGGCTGCTTTCGTCACTCGCGCGCACTGCCGTTCGCTGTGATATATTTTTTTTTAATATTTGGAAAGCCCTAACTAAAAAAAAAATTATCAGCAAATCGACACATTTGTGCGAATTAACCATATTTACCTGAAACCAAATTTTACAGGAGAGCGTTTTTTCTACTTTTCAAATTTTTATTTAATTTTTAAATTAAATTAATTTAATTTTTTTACTCCGTACAAAATAGTTTTGTAGGGCAACCATAGTAGTTTTAGGTACAATATTTTACCAGGTAATTTTTGGTAGGCTATAGAAAAAACGTGTATTAAAAAGTCCATTTCGAAAACATTGCACATACAATATTCCGTTGAAAGGGGTCGATTTGGTGAAAATTTGGAAAATTAAAAAAAGTAAAATATTTCTTGATGAAAAAGGTTTGAGGTTTTAAAGGTTGTGAAAACATTTTTGAGGTGGTTGAATTCGATTATAATGATATTTTTTTTTGAATCGGGCTTCGACAATCTTTTGTAAAATCTGTCCCAACTATCTTAAAAAAATATTTTTTGGATTGGCCAAAAATTCACGTATCCAGCATATTTGAACGAAATCTGCCAAAAACTGTCCACTGTTCGCAGCCGCACGAAGCATAGATGCTGCATATAGAGCTATTTATGCAGTGATCGGGCGCAACCGTTCCCTACAGAAGTGTTACCGGGGGAAAAAGAGAGAAGGAAAAAAGCACGTTCTAGTCGAAGAGAGGAAAAGGCATATGAAAGCGCGTCATAAGCTAGCTCACAGCGAAAACACTCAAAAATTCGACCAGTCAAAATCGCAGAAGCGCGCAAGGTTTTAAGATCGCGGCGAAGGTATGTATGAGCGAGAAATGTGTACTAGTGACTGATGTTCTCGATAAAGCTGATGTAGCCGAGCTGAGTTATTTGCCGGTGAAGAGACCTTAAAAAGAACTAAGTACTTCTTTTGATTTTAGAAAAATACTTTACGTTGTAAATAAACCAACTTAAATAAATCATTTTCTTTCTTAGCAGCATGCATTTTTATGTGTAAACAATAAAGGATTTTGTGAACCTTATAACCTAGCCATGAATTTGAAAGCAATTTCCTTTGATAGTATGTCTTGCCAATCGTGGCATAAGCCACAATTGCAACAAATCGAACTCAGTGGGTGGTACATATACGGGAAAATTTTAGTAGACGGACGGCAAATTCTAGAAAAAAGGGGGATGAGGGGGGTAGAATAGGACCCCCTGATTTCAAAACTACCCCCCATTTTTCTAGCAACCCTATAGTTCTTATATAATTTATTGTTAAAGTTTTCATATAAACGATGAATAAGATAGCNAAAAGTGTGTAAAGTATTAAGTACAGTGTTATGTGCATTTATATATATAAAAGTATGCACAAATGCTTTTTTGTTAAGGAAACCAAGTGGAACGACTTAAGAAATTTTAACAACAAATAACTTATAAACAATGATATTATTTATATTTTTTAGTTATACATGTTTTAGAGGATACCTCCCTTAACATCCTGACCAAGTTTCATTTGTTAATTCCACCTGGTTTTCTTAAAACACAAGGTGCGGCTGACTACTAAAGCCCACCCACATATACTTATACTATGTACATATATATGTATGTATGTAACTTTTACAAAGTTTGTGTAGCACCGACCCATAAACATACGTACACAGATGTATGATGACCGGAGATAAGCTTAGCTAACCTTTTGTTGAGCCTTCTGGCCGATGAAACTAAATCGATATTGATTATTTTAATCTACACAAATAGAATTTGCTAAGTCTATTTATTTATGTATGCAGTTCTAATAATCTGTAAGCGCTAAAACTAAATAAAATTTAGATTAAAGATTAAAGATTTTCAAATATAAGAGTATTATACAAAATCATGTTTTACATGCGAAAAAAGGCCTGTGTGTGAGTAAGCAAGTATTTACTACCGATGCCTGTGTCACTTACACTGTTCGGCAGTCGGCTGGGGAGTTAATGAAGACAAGTTAATTTTATATAGTAAATTTTAAGTTAAGTGATATTTCGACCAGTTTTGGCATTTTTCTTTAGTTTATTTGATTTTTTCAATTTATTTTATAAAAGTCTACATAACCAGTACCAAATAAATCCACATTTGAAATTTCGTACAAAAATTATAAAAATCCAAAAAACTCTAACAAAACTCTGAAAAATTACACAGGTTTACAAAAAAAAAAAATGTATGTATATTAAACCAAACCTATATATCCCTATGTTATTCGACACGCTGAATGTGAATCCGAAGTCCGTTAGTCTCCACCACGTCAGGTTCGTGGTCAGTTGAAGCTCAAGTAGGGAAAAATTCATTGAATAAACCTGAAGATTCATATCCATAAGGTTCTACATTCGCTGAACCCGAATGCGGAGTCCGTTAACCTCCATAATGTCAGCTTCGAGTCCATTTTAAGGTCAAATAGGACATACAATTTATTAAATAAAAATTAAAAAAAGAGGTGTATGGAGGTCCCGTGAATCCTGAAGGTCATCAGGAGGTCATGCCAAGATCATCCTAAGGTCAAATTCCTATGAATTTTATTGAATTTTCAGGTTTATTCAATGAATTTTTCCCTACTTGACCTTCAAATGACCACGAACCTGACGCGATGGAGGCTAACGGACTTCGGATTCGCATTCAGCATGTCGAATAACAGTATACTAAAATTGAATGGACTAAAAACTGCATACTCAACTTTTTTCTAGAGAGCGTAAATAAAAAGTGCAATATTTGAATGAAATTTTTGCAGAATTTTCTTTAACTTTGCACAAGGTTCAGAACTCTAATTTTTGGGGTTTTTGTGGTTGAAATTGTCGAAAAATAAAATATTTAAAAAATAGTTGCCCGTATTGTAAAAAATTCGCTGTAGCTAAACTTAATTGACTGACTGTATATATTTATATTCATAGGATTTTAATTAAACTAAGATTCTTCAAATTGCATTCAAAATTAAAAATCTTAAAGGATATTATTTTTTAAAGTACATTCTAAACATGCTCCAAAATGATAATTGAAAACAAAAGTTATAATTTATCTTGATTCGAGTTCTTCTTGCAATTGAAACCCAATATCCCTATTTTATGTAAACTTTTGAAAATGTATTATAATTTAGAGTACTTTGGAAAATGTCCTGACTACCCGGCAATAAACCAAAAACGTTGGGAGTATAGTAATATTTTTTTATACAGAAGTAAAATGAGTAAATAAACAAAACACGCGAACTGCACAAAGCTTATTCTAAAAAATTAAAACTGCAAGTTAGCATGAGTTACCTTAAAAAATGACTTTGGTTTTTGGGACAATATAATATACATGCTTTAAATAATTTTTGAAATTAATAATGACGCACAAGCAGTCACCTCATTAAAGAAAAATTATGTCTTCCGTAGCAAAATGTTCACCAGTTTATTAGAAAAATTTATTTTCTCATGCATTGTGGTCATGAATTATAACTAAAAATGGCAACTAAGTGCACGTTAACGAATATTATTTATTTTACTTTATTTGAGGTTATTTCTAACATATATTTGAAATTCATATATTTCCTATTTGTGTCAGTCACCGCAACCTTGCAGTGCAAAACAATGAAATCTTTAATTAAAGGCAGCAGTGCGTATACTAACCTGAGTGATTTCATTCTGATGATTGAAAAGATAATGCCATACATACGTATTTAAATAACGATTTATTATTGCATTTTATTTGTAAATATTTGCTCAATATAAATGGATTTATTTGGCTGCAGAATGCAGGGAAGGCACAGAAGTATTTCATAGGTGGCACAATATATTTTAATTAATTAATTTCATTTTAGTTATTAGGCAACTGAAATTTCTTACTACTTTACATCCACTGCTTGCCATTACGATCCACTGGCGGTGGTGGTGGACCGTTACCCCGACCACTATTACTCTGATTACTCCTATTTTGTCGTCCCTCAATCGATTGCTGCCGCACGCCCTTCGGCTGCTTCTCATTTTCGACACTGTAGCCCCGCGTTAGCTCTGGCCGACCCTCTTTTGGCTTTGCGCCGCCCGCCGGCTGCATTATATCCAAATTCAAAACCGAGCTTACCTCGGAGAGATTATCATCAGCCAAGTCATGATAGCGTCTACCCACTTCCATATCTGAATCATCAAGATCGACCACATCGATATCGAATGAATTGGCATTAGCGGTGGGTCCGGTGTAGCCTGGTCGTCGACCCGGGTAACCGAATTCTACAGAAAATGGCGTGTGTCGACTACCAGGCGCATTGTTCCTCTTGTCAGCATTACTCTGGTCATAGCTGGGTGGCGCAAGTGGTGCGGCAGCCTTTTTTTGTGAAGCGCCGCTTCCAGCGCTGACTGCTTTACCAGGCGCCTGGGCTTTAGGCGCTTGAGATTTTAGCTGCTGTTGTAGCTTGTTCAAGCCGCCAGCAGAGAGTGGCAACTCGCTGCTCGTTTTGCCTGTTTGCTGTCCGCTATTGCTGTTGTTCTTGTTATTGCCTGCTACCGCCGTGCTATTGCTTTGCCCGCCAGTTTTGTTGCGCTCTATTTCAGGCGCTGTTTTGGCGCGTGCCAGCAGCGGTGGTTTTTCTTGCGTTGCCAAGCGCGACTTATTCTGCTTCAGAAAGGCTTGCTCTTTAAATGTCGGCTGTTGCTGTTGTTGTTGGTTGAAGGCGCGCAATAGCTCGCGTTTTTTCATTTCCGCCGTGCGCGCGTGTGGTCCGTCATAGTGATCGTCAATCTCCTCGCTGATCTTGTTGAGCAAATCGAGCAGCGTTGATGTCTTCTCATCCTCGAACTCGATTGGAATGGGTGACTCGACGCCTGGACGTGAGAAGGTCGGGCTGAGCAATATGAGCCTGCGAACGGTTTGTTTATGTAAAAAAAAAAAATATTTAATTTCATTTTCAGCCACTTACCGCTTAGCTTCTTCGATTGCCTTTCCTAGATGCTGCAAATTGTCCGCATCATGGTGGTTGCTGCATCGTCCGATCTGCGAATTCTTGGTAACACCGCGCAGCACTACCGTCCACTTATGTGTCGCCGATTGCGCGGCAACTGCGCGTGCTACGCGTCGGAAACGTTCGAGTGGTGTCTCGTTGGGATCGCGTGAAGGCTCTTTTTCGATGCGTATTTCGTTGATTTCACCTTCACCGTTGACATTGAAGTTCGCATCCTCGGCGTAGACCACTTGCACGGGTGCCACCTGGAAGCCTTTCATCAGACGACGCTCCCACACCTTATTGCGCTTGACGCGAGAGGCTACAAGAAGAAAATTTATTAGGAAAAAGGAAAAATATTGAAAAAAGCTCCCGAGGACTTTTTTCAGTTTTCGAAAGGTCTCATCAAAATATTGATTTTTTTAAGAATTTTTGTATCCAATTTTGTTTTGCATATTAGCTAATTTTAAAATTTGTTAAAATATGTTACGAATATTTATTAAAGGTGACAGCTCCAAATGGTTTTCTAAATTCCGAAAGTGGGTAAAGGGTCTCAAAAGAGGAGAGCCAAGGAATCTGTTGCAGCATACTACTAGTGCAAAAGGACCCTTGGAAATCAATGGAGACTATAATCGTAGGTCACCTATCGTGTACATCACAGTCATTACACCGATTGCAACCCACGGGTCCTTGGAATGGTGAAGGGCTCTATACAAAGGTAAAAACAAGAAAATAATAGAAAATGTGCAAAGACTCGAATGCCTTGGCATATCGGGGGGAGTGAGTAGCGCACCTCAAGAGGGGCTTAACATGATATCTCATTTGCAACCGCTGCATATTCTCATTCATGGTGCGGTCGCAAAGACCGTTTTGACGCTCAGAGAGCCAAAACGTGGAAGGCAACCAATTTCGGTCATGCAGCAATACTGAATGAAATAATGAGGGCCGGCTAAATGGAATTAAGGACGTCAATACGATGATACCCATTCGGTTCCCGACCAAAGAAGATTGGGATGCAGGACTGCCAGTAGCAGAGGGAGGTATATTTATCTACACTGACGGTTCACAGATGGAACAAGGAACCGATGCTGGTGTCGGTGTCTACTCGAAGGACCTGCAGATCAACCGGTTCTTTCGTTTACCGAACGACTGGAGTTTCTTCCAAGCGGTGATTTACGCTATAGAGAGGGCGGCAAAGACAAAGCCACTATTTTCGACGACAGTCAGGCAGCACTGATGGCTCAGTTGTAAAAAGACAGGGAACATACTGAAACTCAATACATCTGCAGTGAGAGTCCTTACCGGCGTCATCACAGGACACTTTGCTGTTGTACCAATGCTTCAACGGTGGCGAATACCAACAAATATGACCTGAATAGGCTGTCATCTTGAGGATGAGAAAGAGTCAATTGGGTTCACAAGCTGGAACTGTTGGATCTCCTCGGCTTCTCCACTGAATCAGCCGGTTGGTAAATTTTTCTCATATCCTTTTTTTGCGTACATTTCTTTAATAGTATTAGGCCTTTCTGTTATTTTTAGGCACTGTAAGTGTATTTGATACAGACATTGTGTTGCGTTGAGATGTTCGGGTCTCATTGGAAAACGTATGTCGATTTTTCACGACCCAAAGCCCTTCTGAAGCATATAAAATTTAAATTTGCATACAATAGAAAAATATTGATAGAAGAAATTCTCACTCTCGAAAGTTCTATTTATCCCCAAGTCGGGGAATATAACGCACACCAAGCCCAAGGACTTAGGACACATAACCTCGTTCTCCTTCCAACTAGAACCAGTGGACAGTACGGACAAGCTGATGGCAACGCAGCACACCTATACCAAGGGTAAATCCACAGAAATAGCACTACATGATATAGTGGCGCAGATAGAAAAATCACCGTCTTCAAGGAATACAGTCTGGTAGCATTCCAAGACACAGAGGGCGCTTTCAACAACATTTTACCCTCATCTGTAACGACAGCGTGGCGGTTGTAGGCATTGATTCGCTAACAGTGATACTTTTATACCAATTGCTGAGATCTCAGATAGTTAAGGACGATGTGGTGGGGATATCGACGAGCAGATTTGTCAGTAGAGGTACCCCACAAGGTCGAATTCCATCTCCTCTCCTATTGAAATTGGCTTTAACCAATTTCTCAGAGACATGGACAAATTTCATAAAAATTATGTGATGTTATGCAGGGAAAAGTAAGTAGGGTGGAAAAATGGCCAATGAAAATGGCCTATGAGTAAACCCAAGCAAATTGGAGCTTGTATTATTTACAGAAGTAATGTAGAAATCCCTAGCAGAGAACAATGGAACTTAGGTGTTCCAAGGTCAGAGGATTTCATTCTGTTCTACGCTGGTGGATCCAAATTGGATAACTAAGTCGGAGGTGGAGTGTACTCAGAACAACTAGGAGTACAAAATTCATTCCGCTTTCCAAACTACTGCAGCGTCTTTCAAGCTGAGCTCGCGGGCTACCAAGTGCTTAAGGACAAGAGCAGTAGCATGCAACAACAGCTTTGAAAACTCTGAATTATAGAAATAGTACTATCTCAACGCAGATAACTTACCGTAATGGCAGAGCTATTCACTCTTTACCTGCTGTGGGTGCCTGATACATACGTATAAAGGCAATGAAGGGATCTTCCCTTCCACCTTCACCGTTCTGCAAGAAGTTGGGCATGCCGCTCGCTACCTGCAAACCCAATGTGCAGGTATTCCTCTTCTCTGAAGCAATCGAAATATGGAAACGGCCGAAAACCTGCAATATGCCCGGAATGGGATATAGAAAGATTAAGGGAACGCCTTTCCTTATACTTAGCATTGGAGAAATCTCTTTAGCTACGCGTCTGCTGACCGGTCACACCACTCTAGTTAGGCACGCCGAGAGACTCGGGGTGTCGTGCAATGCCTACTGCGGAGATGCAGAGATGAATCAGTAATGTAACTACTTTCAGAATGTCCCGCACTGGAAAGGAGCAGACTAATGTCTATTGGCGCCGGAACCACAGAAAACCTAAGCGATATAGCGGGAATAAATATAAGGCAATTGTCCAAAATTTTCCAACTTCACACTCTGGTTTGTCCAGGAGGATGGAAGGTTAATGTGATCCCTAAGGGTATCACAATGGGCCCAATGATGGACCTATGTATGCTGATGTGTCTATCAAATTCAATTCAATCTAACCTTACCTAACATAACCTAAGACATGCAATCGAGTTTGCGGTACATTTCAAAACAATAAGTTGGCACTTACACAATACGTCAGTATTTGGCCCAGATTCTCCTCCGATTTGTGGCGTGCGCCTTGATGTTGTCACACAAAGAGGAGGGACCTACAGTTTTCCGCGTACTCGGAACGGCGACTGTATTTTTATGAGAAGCTATTTTTGATGGCAGAAATTTACTCTGTAGGTTTTCTTCTGCCAACCGAGGGGGCGACCGCTTTTAGACGAACCTTTTTAATTTTTTTAATTTTGCAGGCGCTGTGGAAGCGAAGTGCGCATTTCTAAATACAGCGGTTTCGACACACTCGAATAGCTCTTATTTGGTCTTCTGACGTTCTCTAATTCCTATATCTTGTCGTTTTCTTGTCAATGCCTATCTACTCGTAACTAAAATTTCCCTGCATTCCCTTCCTACTACTTACGCTTCTCACGCTTGCTTGCGCCCGAACAATCCAGCCCACTATTCTCGAAGACATCCAATATTTCATAGCGCATCGCGGATATCTCACATTTCAGCTCGTTAATGTCATCCTCAGTGACGGGATTCACTTCGAATTTGCGATGTTCCGCGGAAATGAAACGCCAAACCAGCGAACGCATTATATTATCATAGGCATTGTCTTGATCCTTATCATGGCGTTTCTGTTGCGAATAAACGTGAAAAGAAATTATTGGAAAAAAGTTAACTCAGCAGAATGACATCCAAACAAACACAATTCGCTTATAATTGACTTCACCTTTGAACGCTTCCTATCGATCTCCTTGCTTGATTTGCGAAATACTCTGATTAGCCACTTAGCCGAAGGCATTATGTTGAAGGGTGGCGGCAACGTGGCACTATCTTCAAAGTAGCTCATCCAAAGTTTGGTGCGTGCGAATTTCCATTCCGTGTCGGAATGTTCCTGCGGGAAAACAAAGAGTAAAATGTACTTGTTTATAAGATAAAAAAGGCTGAGAATAAATAGGAAGTGAAAGAAGCTAAGTGGCGATTTTTTCCCCCCGGCGCGTTTATACCAAAGCTGTGTGCATAAATCACGCACTGACCACAAAAGCGAATTGCTGAGTATGGGCGCAAACGAATAAATTTAGTTTGGGTTATACACAGTCGCATCTTTCCGACGCTTTTTCATTGTCCGAACGTGACAACAGCGCAGACGGTCTGTGACAATTGCTTGGTGTGTCTATACGTACAGGAAGACCATTTTTCACACCAAGCTACGTGTAACATGTTCTACTCCACGCACTCTGGACAGTTTCCCTTTGACTTGGTAATCAGTTCAATCTTTACGTGCTACTTCAACATCGACTCGTCTTCCTCTGCCTGCTGCCTTTTGTGTCAACAATTCAGCGTTGACAAAATGATGTCGTCAGACCAAGGCAAGATTGCACAGAAGGTGACTTGAAAACTTGCTGACGTATCAATTCAACAGCTTTCTGCACATCGAGTTTTCAACCCACACACACACACTCCACTCTTCTACTCTTTACAAAGTGTGCATCCTCCCTCATTCATACATATTTTTTTCACTTTACAGCCTGTTTCACTTGTCCCAATGTCTTGTTGTTTGTCACCGCGCACGACTTTTGCTTCCCTTTCCTATCTGCTGCCTTCATACTTTCATCCGTTTGACCAATTCCAACTTACATCAATCATTGCATATGAATTGGACATCATGGCGATGAGTAGATTCAACAGTACAATCACATTGATGACACTATATGAGCCGAACATCAGCAAACCCCAGAAGCGTGTGTATGATTTAATGCCAGTCAACTCGAAATCGGAAAGGCCAACCATGCCGAAACTGGCCCAGAAGAGTGATTGCGATGACTCGAAGAGGCTGGAAGAGGTGGAGCGTATGTGAAATATTGAAAGAAATATGAGCAATGAATGAGTAAAAGATAATTGTAAGGAAGCTGGAGCGTATGTAGCGGCGGCAAATGAAATATTGGCAGCAATGATGAAGGCGATGATGGGGAAAATATACGCATTTAAAAAGTGAATGTTTTCGACAAGTAAAAAGTTTTAAAACATAATACGTGATAAGATATTCAAAAGCCAATTTTCGGATATAAAATTTAAAGGGTATGTGTAAGCAATCCCAAGCTCTCCAAAGTTCAATTCTTCTTCGTCCTAGCACACCGCCCTTACTCACTTTCCGAAACGTCGCCATTTCATGCACGAATCTCCATTACCGCCCCAATCGGCTGAACCATCTGGTAGGCTGTAGCATTTACTCTTTTCCAAATCGGCAAAATACCAAAGCAATTGATTCAGCCCGCAAGCGAAGGCGAACAACACCAGCGAGTAGATGAAGAAGAACTTTACTATGTCGATAACCATGCGTCCGAGCGAGATCTGCAATGGGCCGAGGTGTGGGTTGATCGAGAACAAATGCACCAGCTTCAGCGCTGAGAAAACGTTTGCAGCAGCCAACAGCCCCTCAGCAATCAATTGTGGATCATAGTCGTCCCACTTCTCGCGCGGTACAAATGCCATTTTCGGATCGTGAACGATTTCGCTGGTTTGCTGAATGTAGGCGATGATTCTGTGCACGGATGAAGGGAAGTTTTGCTTTAATAATTATCAGAGTCGCAATTACTAATCTAAAGTTTTAAATATTTAAAAAATAACTTTCCCTGATTCGTAGCACTTTGTTCACACTAACGTGAAATGTGGCAAATCTTTTAATGGTATAAAAGATTCTGCAGAAACCACTTATTTACAAAAAAAATCTTGGAGAGAATTAATAATCATTCCTCAAAAAGTTACTCTGAAAAAAAAATCTCGAAGTACATATTTTCGCAATAAATATATGAATTAAAAAAAAACTACTTCAAAAATATTATCAAAACGAAATTTTTGAGGAGTCAAATATTATCGGAATCAGAGGTATTGATAAATGTTTTTAAATTAACTTTTTTGATGTACATTTTTTTCTGAATAAAATTCTTCGAAAAACTTTTATACAAAACATTTTTATAAATATTTTCGAAGTAAATAATTTCGAAAAGAATATCTGAAAAAAAATTGCCCTTTTGTGGTAATTAAATAAAAAATAAAATAATCAAATTTTCGAAATAAAGATTTTTGGATTTTCGCAGCTAAATATTTTAGTGCTGTTTTCTCAATTCGCTTTTAGAATTCATCTGCTCTTCAAACAATTGTTTTATACCAAAATTTTTGTTTAAAGTGCAGATTAATTTTAAACCCTAACGGCGCTTAGTCTTTTTTAATTTCGCACTTATTTTTTAAGCAAACTTTTCTGAAAATTTTTTTTTCGGATTAAATTTTTTAGAACACTAGATACTTTCTGAAAAAAATTTTCCAAGTAAACTTTCTTTGAACCAATGTTCTAATAAGATTATTGTGCTAAATTCTACAGTAAACCAAACTGTTTAATACATTTTATGGAAAACAAAACATTGAAAGAGTCTGCAGTTTTAAGGCTAATCGCGGTTTTCTGAATTAGCTTTTACAATTAAATTGCCCTTCAAAAAAGTTTTTCTGAGCAAAATTTGTGTTTAAAGGACAGATAAATTTTAAAACCTGCTATAAACAACGGTCTAAATGTCTTAAACCAAATTTTTTAAAATACTGTTTAAGAAAGGTTTTTTTTTAATATTTTCTTTACTTCATTTGGAAAAATTTTTCTCCGGAAGAAAGTTTCCGAATTAAGGTTTTGAGACCTAATATGTTATCGAGACAAAAGTTATTGGTTGTATTTTTTGCAATGAGTTTCTAAGTAAAAAAATTTTCGAAGTAAAAATTTTCGGAGTTTGAAGTTAAATGTTTTACACTAAGTGATTTGAAGTACGAGCATTTTATTGTTTTTAAACAAATTTTTCCTGAGTAATTTTTTGGAAATAATAATTTTTTCTTTTTGGATGAAGCTTTTTTGTGTTTGGAATTTGTCAAATTTTCTCAAAGTAATATTTTTATTACTTGAAGTAACTTTTTTCGGGTAGAATTTTCGGAAAATGTCAGATGTAACATTTTCTCAAAATATTTTTTTAAATAAAGTTATTCGAAGGAACAGAAATAATCGAAAACAAGTTTGTTATCAGTAGGTATTGCACATGAACTTTAAACGAATATAATCGATTTCGGTAAAGGCTTTTTGGGGTACACAATTTTGGGTAAAACGTTGTGTGGAGCTTTAAAAATGAAAAATTTCGAATAATTTTTTTCGGCGTTAAGGTTCTCGGACTTTTTTGGTAATTGTTAATTTCAGAAAATGGTAAATTTTCTTAAAATAAAAATATTTGGAAATATTATTAAAACATTTTGTGGAATTTTAAGAATCTAATATTTTGAGAACATTTCTTCGGAGCTAAGATTTTCGGACTTTTCTTCGGTATATGTTTTCGGAAAATATTAAATTCTCTTAAAATACAATTTTTATAAATACATATTATTAAACAAATTTTGGGGAGTTTAAAAATAAAATATTTCTTATATATTTCTTCAGAGTTAAGATTTTCGGACTTTTTTCTCTCTAATATTTGCAGCTACAATTTTTTCTTATTCTTTTGGAATTATTTCCAGAAAAGTTTTTCGTCGTAAAAATTTTATGTACATACACATTTTAGAATAAGTGTTCTTAAAAGCATTTAAACAAAAAAAATCGAAACAAAGTTTTTAATGGCAAAAAAAATATTTCATACTAAGTCATCGTTTGTAGAAATTTTTCACTTTCAGCATCAGTTTACATAGTAAAAATATTTCAAAGTACAACTTTTCAGGACTAAAGCTTTTTTAATGTTTATTTATTTCGGTTTAAAATAATTAAAACCCTTTTAGTTATTTCAAACTTCTCCAAGGTTTTTATTAAGGCCCTTGTAGCAACCAACTGAACTCTTTCGATCTCACTTTAACTTAGTTTTCACTTACCTCAGACACATGACGCTCACGTATAAACTGTTGCGCAGAAAATCAATGAAATTCCACATATTCCGCAAATAACTCTTCATGCCCAACGTAAATATCTCCTGCACCTCCTCCCACATAAAGCCGAATACATAAAACACAACAAGCAACTCCAACTTAGTCGGCCCTTTGCCACGCTGTCGCATCTGTTCCTCGGCCAACTCCTTCCGCATGCGTTCGGTGCCGAAAAGACGTATAACATCGTCATCGGCACGTTGCGAAACCAGGATTAGAATGACTGTTTGCCAAAAAGGTACATACATGCATATATACATACATACATATATAGCACGGTGTTAGTCGTGAAGAAGCGAGAGCAGTGACGCATTGGGTACGGTAAGTAATAAGTGGGTGAGTAGTAAAAAACGAATAAAAGTTTTTATAAAATAAGTAAGTAAATACCACCAAAACACAAAAAAAAAATTAGAAATTTTAAAAAATGTTGTGTCTAGAATATCTTTTCCAGCTGCCAACGTGTCTGAGCGCAGCATGGCTTTGATAACTGGTTATTCGTTGCGGCTGTCAAGTGCTTGCAACCGTCACGCTAAAGGCACTTCGTAATAGTCTTATGCACACACACACACGCACTCACTCACTCACTCAAACGCATATTCTTATAAGTACAAGCTACATAACCACACAATGGGAGTCTATAAATACAATTTTTTCCACTTCTGCTGCATTGATGCGACTATATTTGACCAATGGTTTCTGTCTATTTGCTACTCTTCTAACTGTTTTAAGCTGATAGTCCTTGGCAGCACATTTTTATCATTTCCTGTGTCTTTTTTATATTTTCGTTTCTACGGTTTCCGTTTCTTGTATTTTTTTCGCTGAGCATTGACTTGGCTTCAACAATTGCTTGCTGCCACATTCCCGAGGGTATTTACTTCGACCACAGAAGTATTATTGCCGCTGTCTGTTTTACTCGATTAGATAATGTTCATAAATGGGTTTCTAAATGTTTGACAAATACTATTTGATGTGGTTGGCGTTTTCAGCAGGGAATATGAGTGGCGAAGCTTTTGTGTGTGGATAATATCTGTATTGCTTGTGCCTGATTACAACGCTTCTAAAGTTTTCGCTTTGTAATTTTTGATTTTTCAGAGCAAACTTCCCACCAAAACGTAAGCCGGTAAAAAAGCGAAATTTGCAAGTCGGTTGCAACTATTTATTTATAAAACTGATTATTCTCTTCTGAATAACGTTTTCTCTTATTTCAAAATTTTTTGGGAATACAAGTTTTTTGATAAAGGAACTTCGAAGTTTTTTCGAATAAAAATTTTCTGTTTTTAAAATTTACGTATGTGCAGTGTACATACATACACATTGGTGGTATTTTTTAATAATTAAAATTTCGGAGTCAAAATTTTCCTTGATAACTTTTTTAACTCTCCGAACGTTTTGGTGCTGATTTTAAGAACAAAAATTTCAGAGCAAATTTTATCGTAGTTAAATTTTTCTGAATATCACATTTTTGAGAACTAATAGTTGTATTGTCGAAACACAATCTGAAAATTTTTTTCTACAATGGCTTTAATTCTCGGAGTAAAGTTTAGCCAAAGTAAAAATGTGGGAAAAGCCTCTTGAATCAGAAATTATTCCAAATTTCCAATTCGCGGTAATTTTTTAGAATTAAAATTTTCGGAATAAAACTTTAAACCCCTTTTTCTACACGGGATTAATTTTTCGATGTAAAGTTTAACCGAAAATAGAGATTCAGATTGGTATGGGTGTAATCTTTTGATAATTAAAAATTCGGGGTATACATTTTCCAAGCTAGCGTTTTTAAACTCTCCGAACGTTTCGGTGTTATTTTTAAGAGCTAAAATTTCAGAGTTAAACTTTTTGGAATAAAATTTTCTAAGCACTAATATGTTGTAGTTGTAATTATTTGTGTATTTTTTTTATTAAAATTTTCGAAATTAAAATTTAAACCTTTTTTTCTACATAGGATGAAAGGTGAAGTTAAAAACCTTTCAAATTAAATATTCCGGAGTTAAGTTTTTGGAGAACGAACAAGCTAACAATAATGTTTTCGAAAGTAAGTTTTTAAGAAAATATCTTTGGAATAGGAACATATTTTTGGGAAAAAATTTCTTCTAATACATTACTTGTTCACAGTTAAAAGTTTCAGGATTAAAGCTTACAAATAATTTCTTATAAAGTGTGGTATATCGAATTATGTAAATCTTTTCTAACTAAAATATTTCGGAGCCTCACTTTCTGGAAGCTAATATTTACATACTTAAAATTTTTGTAGTAAAAGCGTACAATTCTGTATCTGACCAGTAATACTTTTCCGAATGATGTTCTTGGGCAAAAAAACTCTTCGATGTTAAAATTTCCGAAGCATAATTTTAAATAATAAAACTTTTATTTTTTTCTTTTTTGTGACTAAAATTTTAGAGGATAATACAATTACATTTTCCTCATTAGAGGTATTTTTTCGAACCAATGTTTTTCCATACATTTCGGATTTAAACCTTCCAAGTAATTTTTTTTTAATTTTCGTACAAAATCCTACGAAGAACCATTGTTCCAAAAACATTTTGCACACAAAGGTTTCGAAGTTGAAAATTTTTCGGAGTAACATTGTAAGGAGCTTTTTACTTAGATAAAATTTGCTTTCCGAAAAACATTTATAGAAGCTAAAAGTAGAAAATATTTATTTGGATTACAAAATTTTACATAAATTCCTTCGAATGAAATATAACTACCGTTATGGAAACTTTTCGTTTAATTGCACATTTTACCGAGTAAAATCCTTCGGTACAAAAATTTTTTAGTTACAAAATTTTTTTAGCAATTTACAATTTTATGAATTCTCTTTTCTGAATAACTCTAATCGATTAGAGTTTTCCAAAACTTTTGAAGCTAATTTTTACAAACTGGCGCTGACATTTCTTGCAATGCTCTGGTCAAACCTGCAGTTTTTCGTTAGATCATAATGATGATGATTTGAAGTTGCTCAGTCTGGGAAACAAGCTTTTGTCTCAATATAAAACGTTTTGAAATTAAATAAAATTTTTCCGTTTTCGGAGTAACATTTTTTTTTTAAGTTTACTATCTCGGAGTAAAATATTTTGATATACAATTTTTCGGTGAAACGTTTCCGACATATAAATCCATTTTTGTGTGAAAACTTCTCCAACAAAAGTTTTAGTAAAAAAAATTATAAAAACCTTTTCGGTAAACTCTTCTAATAAAAATTTGAGATCTAGATTTTTCCAAATATATTGCTTTTAAAGAACTATTTCGGTAAAATATTTCGAATTAAAATTTTTCTAAGATAGAGAAATTTTTTGTGTTAAAATATTTTGAACAAAAATTTTAGAAAAAAAATGCTAAATAAAATTTTTTTGAAAAAATGTTTAAACTTTATTTTTTCTATGTTAACTGTTTTGGAATATTTCCTTTGGAGTAAACTTTTTGCGAATACAATTTTCGAAGAATTTCGAATTAATAAAATTGTTGTACATTTACATTTTTACCTCCAATAGCATTTCTTACCTAAAATATTTGCTACGAAAATTTTTTACTTAGAAAATTTTACTCCTTAAAAAGTTTCTTTAAAATGTTATGGTCATATTTTTCGGGTAGTGTAAAAATTTACCTTCATGTACAGAATACACAAAACAAAACTAATATAAAACTTGTAAATTAATTACTTCAAAATAAACGGACAAAAAACGTTTCGACATTAATCTAAATTGTCATTTTTCAAAGTAATTCGGAAGCACAATTTCGTATAAATAAAAACATGTTTGCTTTTGTTTAAAAAAATTTATTAAAAAAATTTTAAAATAAAACTAAATGAAAATTTTAAAATTTGTTTTAATTTTTTTCGGTGAAAATTTTTTTATGTTAATTATTTCGGAGTTATTTCTTCGGAGTAAACTTTTTTCCAGAAAATTTTCAAAGGAAGTATTTCGAATTATGTACTAAAATTTTTACTCGGAAAAAAATTTTACTCCGAAAAAAGTTTCTTCAAAAACTTGGTCTTACATCTTTCGTTTAATGTTAAAATTTACCTTTGTGCAACGAATACACAGAATAATTTTGTACTGCAAAATTTAGAAATTAGATTTTTGTGAAATGGACAGAAAAGCTTTGTCATTAATTCTAATTAAGTATGTCGGAGTAAAATACTACTTTTTTGGATGAAACAATGTTTTCGCATGAAGAAATACATGTTTGATGTTCAAATTATTACAACAAAAGGTTTAGTAAAAAAATCTCAAAATAAAATGTATCTACTGAAAATTTTTAAATTTTATTAAAAGTTTTTTAGTGAAAATTTTTTCTATTTGACCTATTTCGGAGTTTTTTCTTCCGAGTGCACAATTTTAGAGTAACATTTTCGGAGTAAGTTTTTCGGAAACACATTTTCGGAATCAATAGTTGTTCGAAAACGAATATTTTGTAGAAATTTTTAATAAATAAAAATTTGTTTCCCCATTTGTTTCACCTTCTTCCATCGAAAACATATCTCTAGAAATATTTCATCTTTCCCTAGAAAACTGTATCTGGTTTTGTGTATTTTAAGCTTTCCTGCTCCATCTTTTAAAAGGATAGATTGACGTGACAGCAGCAAATTACATTCGACCAGACAAGTGCTAATAACCACTTGGGGGGAAATGGCTACTTTGTCCAATCGTAAGAGGCTCAAACTATTAACAAAAGTGACAAGTAGCAAATATGCCATCAGCAGAAAATTTAATGGACTGGAAAGATTATTGTACTCAAGGCATTAGAAAAGCGAAAAAATCTGTTAGACTGGCAAATTTCCGATAGCCAGAAAGCATAGTAGTTAATATGTCACTTTATGAGTTGGCTGACTAAAAGAAGAATTCATGCGTTGGTGAAGAAGGAAAGTAAGTGTGGTTTTGCGTAGGACCAAAAGAAGTGATGTTTTTTTTAATTCACTAAAGCATGCTGTATGTACATTGAAACATTTCGGTGCTATAATTGAAACTTAAAAATACATATACCTAATACATACTTATGTAGCTTTGAGGTAAGTATTCACACAAACAGATTGTTTATAAAATTGTAAAGTTTGTACAAAAAACACCTTGAGGTCGCATATCTCTAGGAAATATGCTCTAGTGCTTACTTCCTTACTTTCTTGCTCACGTACTCACATACTTCCCACACATGCCTTAGGTTACTTTCTTACATACATATGTACATATGTTATCGGTATCCCTTAGCCTATTAGCACTCACACTCAAACAACTTAGATCAGTGAGATTACGCTATGTTTCCACTTATTAGCCAGAAATTCTTAGGTTGATTGAAGTTTTAGATGCTGTAATATCGACAGCCAACTAAGGCAGCTGCAGTAACCACTTAACAAAGCAACAGTAGTTCGTTACATGTACCAAGACCAACTGCTTAGCAGAAAATTCATTTAAGTGCTTAAGCTGATTAGCTTTAAACTCCAGAGCCAGCAAGAGTTTAGATGTACGTGTATAGGTCTCGCTCAACACTGTTACAAATCGTTGCACATATCTATCAATACACAAACTCACACACATTCACTAACTCACTAACACATTCGTGCTTACATAACCTTACAACTCCCACTCGATAACTTTGTTGTAGCTTGGTTACTATTACTTACATAGGAAGAACAAGTAGGATGAAGCGTGCGTGAGAAATTTCATAAATGGTTTACGCATCAGTATGCCAGTACGGCAATTCGGTGCAACCATGTAAATCGTACAATAAACCGGAAATAGTGCGGCCACTTGTATGATGCACCAGAATTTTTCGAGATACGTTTTACGCCTAAAGCCAGGCAAGCCATCATACCAAATAGCTGAGAGTAGTTGTTGGATATTCGAGTGGGCCACGAACTAAAATGAATGAAGACAAAATGCAAAATAATTAGGCTAATGGATTTGTATTAGGCGCAGCTGCTATTAAAAAAAAAGTGATAACTAAAATTCATGTGCACTTATTTTGCATAACTGTAGCTCTTTGTGAGTGTGAAAGAAGCGAATTGAGCCAAAACGATCTCAAATAATCTAAGTGTACCTAATAGTCCACAAATATACATAAATATAAATTTTTGCAACTCACCTTCTTCTGCTTGTAGGTAATAGCTTGTTCAAGTCGCGATAAGCTCATACGATCACCGGGTTCATAGGTGGAAAATTCTGGATCATAGTTCAGTATAATGGCCAGCTCATTTGAGGTGCGCGTTTGATCAAGCAAATCGACTGCAAATTTTTGGCACTGGCGTCGCAATTCCATATATTCCGCTTTGCATTCCTAGAAATTGTGAAAATTAATTAAAAACTTCTTCACTCAAACAGGACCTGAATGAGCTCTGAGGCACTCAGTAAATTAAATGACTTTATCATACATACTTTTTTAATTTCGTTTAATTATATATAACACTTACCTGCTCTGTAAAGGCCAAATTACGTAGTTCCCATGACAGTTGGAATGCTGTGAGTAATGGATCGCTTGAGGTAAGGCAAATGAGCGAAGGGCTGGCCAAAGCTTTGTAAATGTTAACACGCGAAAGTGAGTGACGTAGTGAGTCTTCGTTAGACTGGCGTACGCACTCATCACAACCGCAACTGGAAGTATGAGAATATTTTATTAAAAAAATATAATTTAGTGACATTTTTTTTTTAAATTCCTAGAATAGTTTTCAGTTGTGATTCAAGTATTAAATACCAAAACAAGCTTTACTCGAAAACATTATTTTCTTTAATAGTTTCTTCAAATCTTTTATGTTTCCTGTTTGGCTACCGTTTTTGAAAACCTTTCTTGGAAACTTTTGACCAAAAAGGTCAACGGTGAATATTTTACATACAAAACTTTCAACCATGAAATTTAGACTGGGAAATGCTCTAATTATTTAAACTTTAGTCCGCAGCACCTGGGAAAAGCCTTAATTCTCAAAATTTTGGTACAAAAATTTTACTCAGAAAAACTTTACTCTTAAAATTTTTACTCGAAAAGAAAAATTTAATCTTGCATTTTTAACTCGAAAACTCTTTTCCTCTGAAAGTGTATTCCTGTTTGGCTGCGATTTTTGATAAATTTGCTTGGAAAAATTTTACTGAAAGAAGTTTACGGTGAACATTTTTCATGCAAATCTTTCTACTGTGAAAATTATACTGGGAAAGGCACTAATTCTTTAATCTTAAATCCGAAACGTTTCGAAAAATTTTACTTCGAAAAAGTTTACTCCTACAATTTTCACTCAAAAAAAAATAATTCTCACATTTTTATCTACTGGGAATATCCCTAACTTTCTAAATAGGTCCGAAAATTTTCGTAAAATTTTATTCAGAAAAACTTTACTCCTAGAATTTTTACTCGGAAAAAAATTTACTCTTACATTTTTAACTCCCAAAATATTTTTCACCGACAGTTTTACCCCCTAACATTTTTTACGAACTACTTACTTTCTCCGGAAAAAGCTCCTTACTTGGGCTTATCTATATTTTTGCTGTAATTTGAAAATTTGCCTTCAAGTAATGAATACACCACAAAACAGAACTACTTTAAAAGTTATTTTCTTTTCTTCTTTCTTGGAAATTTTTGTCCCAAAGTATTTAGTGGGAAATTATATATTGAAAAAAAAAAAATTGTATCACGGAAATTATTCCGAGAAAAGCTCTTTTTCATCAAACTTTACTCAAAAAATGTTACTCCAAAATTATTTTATCCGAAAAAGTTTACTTTCAAATTTATAACTCCAAAAATTTTTTCTACGAAAATCTTTTACTTAGAAAATTTCTCTCCGAAAAAAATTACTCTAAATATTGGAGGCTTAGGTTTTTCGTTTATTATAAACATTTGCCTTCAAGTAGCGAATCTACGAAAGAACTATTCAAAAAAATTATTTACAGAAAAGTTTCTTCAAATTTTCAATTTTACTTTTTAACCGACTTCCAAAAAAGGAGGAGGTTATCAGTTCGTCGGGATATTTTTTTTTTTTTTTTTTATGAGAGTTGAAGTCGGTTTTTTTTTGCTAAAAATTACTTGTATTTTGTTATTTTTTTGGGAACTTTCTAACATTAAAACAAGAAAAGCTCTGATTTACTAAACTTTACTCCAAAAATATTTGTAAAATTTTGCAAAGGCAATATACTCCGAAAATATTTTTTGCGAAGATAATACAATCTTAAACTTTTAAACCCCAAAATTTGATTTACTTAGAAAATTTTACTCCAAAAAAGTTCCTCTAAAACTTGAGCTAACATTTTTTGTTTAATTTTAAAGTTTGAAGTTTGAACTTCTCTAAAAATTTTTTTTAATTTCCTATTTTTCTTCAATTTTATTTTGGTAATTTTTTTCGGTATGAAAATACATATTATTTATAGGTAGGTAAGTTTCAATCACGGAAATTATAACGGGAAAAGCTGCGTTTCATTAAGCTTTACTCCGAAATTTTTCGTCTAATTTTACACATCAATAATATGCTCCGAAAAATTTTTTTCCCAAAAATGTACTCCTTAATTGTTAACCTCAGAAACTTTTGCTCAGAAATCGTACTCCCAAAAAAGATCCTTTAAAAACTTGGGCTCACATTTTCCGTTTAAAGTAACACAAAAGAACTATTAAAAAAACTTATCTACAGGAAAATTTTCCTAAATTTTCTGAATTTCTGCTTTTTTTCTATTTCATTCTGTTTTTTTTCTTTTTTAATGTCATCAACTATCAGCTGATATCTCTTATTTGTTTTATGTTAGGGTTAGGATTCTAATTTTGTAAATTAATGCGCGCTGATGTATTATAAAAGACTGAATAGTCTTAAAAATACCACCAAATTTCTTAGTTAAATAAATAAAATAAATAAATAATTAAAAAAAAACTCCTTTAAAATTTGATTTAAATTGATTCATATCTTTTAAAAGGTGCATTCCAAAAATATTTTACTCCGATAAAATGCTTTAAAAAGTTGGATTAGCATTTTAAGTGTACTATGAAATTTGAAAAATTCTACCAATTGAAGAAATTTGCATTAATAATTTTATTGAAAGTTTCATTTCGTTTTTAGGTTTTTTTTTTTAATTTTACCCTGAATATGCTTATTTAAATTTTTTCTACGCCGAAAAATGTTTGCACCCTAACAACTTTTTCGAAAATTTTGTATGTGAAAATGGTGACACCCACATTCCTCCTTTCGCGAAATGGCGCTCTTTATGGTGTAATACTAACAGTTAGAGTAATTCTCTGTTTTTAATTTTTAAACTTTTTTGAGCTGATTTTTGAAATCGCCCTAATTTTTTATTAATTTTTAATCCTTTTAAAATACCAAACCTCAGCGCCGTTTTTACAGTGACGAGTTAACTCTCAATCTGCAGTTAACTACAGGTTTTCAGTACAAAAATTTAAAAAATAATAATTTTTAAATTTTAACTGCCGAATTTGAATATACCCCCGACTGTGACAACGGCACTTAAAGGTATAAATTTTAATAAAGTTCTTCAATGGAGGTCTTTTCCTCGTATCTTCTATGTAATTGTAACTGCCCTGCAGCAAATCAAACTGGTTCAGAACTTGCGCTGAGCTAGCCTGAAAAGGGACGGTACTGGTTCTTCATCTATCCCAACTCAATGCTTGCAACTGTCTTTTTTAACATGGCGATGTCCTACGAAGTGACAATTGTCGCCCTCTGCAGAACTTTTGAACTTGTTCTGAGCTGACTCTGGCTTAGATGGTTCTGAAACAGTTCATATAACAACAGTTCTTGGATAGTTCAAAAAGGGTCATCTCCGGGCTAGAAAAAATGTGGTTAGTTTTGAGCTGGTTCTAATAAGTATAGTATAGAGCCTTTTCTGTAAATAAGCACGCATACAATTTTGTAAATAAAAATACTTCATTATATGTTTCAAGAGCTATTTGTTTTGAACTAATTTACTTTTTGACGCAAACTGTGCTTTAAATTTAGGAACATAAAGTGTCAATTATTCCTTTATTTTCTAAAACCGTTATTCTTAAAAATAATTTATATTTGTTACGTATAATGGGTATTTCTGGGATACCTATAATTAAAAATCTGAACTAAGTCGTGTCAAAAAATGAGAAAAACGGTGATATATTGAATGATTATTTGTGATAACTCAGCGTTAAATTGCATTAAATTTATTGAAATGTAATACATAGACTTTCCGGCATCTCATAAGAAATATAGAATTTTGAATATTCACAATAGTTTTCATGCTAAATATTTTTCGTAAATTTTTTATTTAAGGATGGCTCATAAGTATTATAACATAAACAAATAAATTCACGTTTCTAACTGTGTTGGAAATTTAGTAGAATTTTAGAAACTGTTATAAATCCTTCAATATTTTAAATCAGAGTTTATAAGTATGCAGTTCTATAGCCCATTAAATTTTAGTATAATTAATCGCGCTGATTTTTTATAACTCTTTTTACGCACGCTCTTGAAGGCATTCTCCTATTTAAATATTTTCGTTTAAGATGCAAGATTACACTTTACTACACTAAAATTTTATGGGCTACAAAACAGAATACTCGAAATATTTATAAAAAATATCTGATTAAAAATTTGAAATTTTGAAGACAGTTTTTAGAGTTCTATAAGTTTGCAGCACAGTTAGGAATTTGAATTTAAATGGTTTATGGAGTATGAGACATAGTACTTAAATAAAAACTAAACGAAAAATATTTAAAATGAAGAACATTGGAAATTAAAAAAAAATCAATACATTTACGTATGTACATTATCGTTCATATCAATAGCACTCCCATTTCAAAGTAATATTGTTTACCACTTTTACTAATTTTTTTACATCTGATTAAAAGGTCAAATATTTTGACGAAAAATCGTTAAATTTAACTTTGTTTTGTATAAAGTTTTAAAACACGGTTTATATGATTTTATTCGTATTTTGTACGTACGTAGATATGTATAAAAATGACATTAATGTACCAATAACGACTTTTTTGGAAATATTTGAGCAGTTGCCCCATAAACTATGTAGAGAATTACAAATTAAATAAACGAAAACAGTTTGTTATTACTTTTAGGGTCTAAGAAAATCGAAAAAATATAGTATATTACATTTGGGCATCTTTTGTCAGCTTTCTCATGACCAGGATGAGTAACATTGATGACAGCGCAACTAGCAACATATGAGTTTTAACCGTCCAACTCTGCATCCCTTTTTCAGTAGTTCAGAGACAGTTCTGAAATTTGTAGGGCGGAACTAGCGCTTTGCCAGACAGTCCCTAAATTTTGCTGCAGGGTGCCCATATGTATTTATGTATGTATGTATGCATGTGTTAACTTATGTATGTATGAACTTTTATATTTTCAAGGTTACTCATACGCACCGTATGTCATGAGGAACTGGCACTGCAGCGCCACGATCCAGGAGAATTTTCAAGATTTCAAAATTATCTTTGTGAGCAGCTAGAATGAGTGGTGTTATATCTGGCGGAAATACGGCTGTGTTCATATCGACCGTTTGCCAGCTCTGTAAGGAAAATAATTAAAAATACATACATAGAGTAGAAAAATCAAGAATATTTTTTCCAATATATTTAACATGTCGCTGAAAAATTTTCGCCTTACTTTTATTTACTTATAACAAAACCATGATAACGATTTTTTAAATTTTTAATATGTAACTTTTTTAATCCTGATTGATTTCTTATAACATAAACATTTATCAGTACAAGAAATAAAATTTCACAATACTCATTAATATAAGTATGTGAAGGCGAATATTCATTTGATTGAATTATAAATGACTGCCTATTAGTCACACCTGAATGGCTCACTCGGTTACACACAGCTGTGGACGAGTAGGGGTTGAGGGAAAAAGGTAGCCAGTTTTAACGTACTCAACTGTGTCAGTTGACAGAAAAATCTGCATACACACACCTACATATACAGGAAAGTATACGTGCTAGAAAAACGCTACAAAGTCAAGGACACTCTACTGACATTTCAACGTCTCGGCTACCCACAAACATCACACGAGCCTACGCTTTTTCCCGGTCGCTAGCTGCCTGCTCATTGGCACATTAAGTGCCTAATCAAGCGTAGTACCGCGTGAGCGACAACAAGCTCCGGAAAAAGTGAAAGGAAACGTGAGCGAGCAGCAAGGTATATGCAGTCATTTGTGACATTAATATTTACCCTGCCACTTATCATTATGCATGTGAATGTTGGCATTTTTGTGAATGCAGATAAGTATTTGTGAATGCGCATAACTGTATGAATATAAGCTGCACGTAAAAAATCGGCATAAAATATTCAAAAGCGCAAAATAGCACAATGAATGGCTGACTGAGTGAATGGTGCATAAATGATTGCTTCGGTGGCATTCAAGGGCGCCTCACTTTTAACGCTATTGGTTTTGCAATTTTACTACCTCATTTAATTTACTAATCAGTCATGAAAATAAAAGATATTTATTTGTGTTCAAAGCTTAAACCGAATTTGAAGGTTACTATGTCTACAGCAGAAAATGTTTGGATAAAAGAATTTGGAAAGATTGAATTGTCTGAAAAGTTGTGAGAGACTTTGCTGACAGTTGCCATCAAAAGAAATTGCTTTTTAAAAATTGCAATTGAAATTTACTATATTTGAAATTTATTTGCGTTTAACAATGCATAAATCAGGCCTTGCTTCAGCTTGTTAGTAGGTCGAGTTACCCTCTCGAGGACTGGGCGAGAAAAAAAATATGAAAAAATCACACATGGACACATCAAAAATCTATATGAAAAGAAATATAAAAAAAAATTTTCTTGAAAGTTTTTTCACAAACACATTTTTTGATAAAAAAAAACTTGTTTTTGAAAATATGCCATTTGAAAAAGTCACAATGTTGGCTCTGATTTTTAATATTTTTTATGTTGACGACTTTTTGCACTTCTTTCTTATGGAAAAAAATGCGCAAAACCGTTTTCAAAAAAAATAAAAACAAAATTAACGCCGATTTTGCAATCGCCTAAAACTTCCACTTTATTATATTAAAATTTAATGGGCTACAAAACTGCATTCTCAAAAAACTTCTAAAAAAATTAAAACATTAATTAATTTAATTTATTTTTAAATTTGCAATGTATTCATTTTACTCAACTTTGGGGTAAAAAAAATTCATAACTCAAATTATTGTAGAGTACACGCCAGAATTTTATACTTAGATATTGCACAATACTCAGAGCTACCATTTTGATTTTTTTTTCATTTTTTTTTTGAGATGGCATATTTCCAAAAAATAATTTATACATATATCAAAAAATGTGTATGTGAAAAATTTTTCAAGGAAAAACAATTTTTTTAAATCTTTCTTTTAATAGAGAATTTTGATGTGTTAATGTGTGATTTTTTCCTTTGCCCCGTTCTTTAGATATCTTGAAAACTTTTAAATCGATATGTTTTCGTTTTTGTGCTGTAAAGTTTTTAAAAATGTATTAATCAAGCTCAAATCTCATAGCTAGTTATTATTTATGTTTATCCATGAACCCTAAAAATTTGAAATAAGTCAAACACATTAAATGTGAACGCCGTCCGTTTTGGTATGGAACACCCCATATGTGTTTGTAAGCGGCCAAACCCAATCTTAAGACAAACTAGTTTTGCCTAGCCTAACCTAGATCACACACCGTGTAAGCGGCCTTCGGCCATGCTTCAAAAAAAAAAAACAACCCCCATCAGTCCAACTCCAGCTACGCAGTCTACAATATTTTTGCGTCCAACTTGATAGCCTAGGAAAAACTAGTAGGTCCTAAGATCGAATTTGGCCGGTAACTTATGCAAATATATACATATATACCGACTGTTAATTTTTTATTCAAATTTGAAATTCTTTACATAATATGCACGTATATACGTATACGTCAAAAATATTTAAATGCATTTTAATTTTACGAATATTTGAAAAAAAGTTCTCAGCAAAGAATTGTCGTCTGTTTAAAAATCGGTGATAAGTACGTGACTAACGAGGCAACTATGTGTACTAAAGGACCTTAAGAGTGGGATGTGCATATATACATACACATGTATGCTCATATGTAGGCAGACTCTCTGGCGCTAAAGTGTTAGGCCTACAACATATACATATCGATGGTGTCTTGTACATGTAGGCATAGGTTAGTGTAGGTTGAAGTGGCATAAGAAGGAATTTTTATGTAATCCTTATGCTTATATACATACATTGTACGTATGTTTTTTAGTGCATACTATCCCTGTAGCGAATGTCATGCAATATTAGCTTAAGTGTCTTGTATGGCCATGTTAAGTCTTCACTGACTTTGGGTTCTGTTTATATGGAAGTCGTTCATGACTTTTTCATACAAATGGTAATTTAGTCATTGATGGCCTCTGTATGACTTGAACATTGATGACATTCAAGCGACAATCTCGTGCTATGAACTTTTTATAAGTGACCGCTGCAAGACATTGTCTCTTATAAGTCTCTGACAGAAGTGCACCTGCATAACAATGTCACCAGTGTCATTGTCAGCTATATGTCGTTTAGGATTCACTGCAAGTGCGACGATGTCACCAGTGATCATTTCCACTACTGGGATGCATGCTTTTGTTCGCCTTCGGCAATGCCTGCCGGCACAAAACGACGACAAGTGTTGTATTAATAAAGTTTATTGACAGCCAGCGTCTCGCCTTTCACACAATAATAGTTATGTACGACATGTGTGTCATATAACAATGTATATACATACGCACTGCTGCCGACATAGTATATACTCTTATGTGAATGTAGTTTACTTATGTATGTATCCATATACATTAGATCGGTCACACCTTTTAAATTGTTTTTTGGGTGCTCAGGGTTTGTGGGTCTTAAATTAGTCTTTCTTTCGTCATATATATGACTCTGAGACCAGTGAACCAGACTGACTCATTTAGGACCCTTTTGGTGTCATAAATTCTAAATTGAACAAAAGTAAATAGCCAGTTTCACGAAGCAAATTTAAGTGAAAAATTATTATTATATTCCCTTTTCTCACTGTTTTTTGAGGTTTAAAACCAAGCAACAGGATATAGCATTAGAGCAAAAACAAGATTAACGTGTAATTACTTATTGCTTCTGGACTCTAAAGTGTCAAAAATAAAGGTATTCTTATTTGTTCAAGATCAAAGTGTGCCATGTGAAATGCTTACTGAAACTTATTGCTTCTGGACTCTAAAGTGTCAAAAAGAAACGCATTCTGATTTGTTTAAGATCAAAGTGTGCCATGTGAAATGCAAACAAAAATTTAAATAATAAAATTTTAAATCTACATAGTATGTAAAATTTATTTCTATACATTATAGATATGTATGCATGTATCAGGGAAGCCAACTCGTAGGGAATTCTCGGCATGGACCGCTTTTTCTGGGAAATTCCAATTTACGTGCGGAATCGGGGGATGAACTGTTTTTTTCGTGAGGAATTATATTATATTATAGATTGGCGCTAACACATATGTTAGTGTTTGGCCGAGCTTCATAGGTATTAATTAATTTTTTCTTTTTTCCTTCACTAATTGATAATAATGAGGTGAAAAAATTAGGTAAAAAAAATTGCATAAGAATGCAGCTGCAACCCTGAAAATTATGCAATTTACCGTTGTTTTAGAATTTTCTTTGTTGCATTTGCGTTCATATAACGAATAAAAACATTTTTTTTTTTATATGGAAGAAAACCGCAACGCCTTTGGAAAAAATTGGAAAAGGAAAATTTCTAGCCACTTTATACTTTACTAGAATTGAATGGGCTGCAAAACTGCATACTCAAATTTTTTCTTGAAATCTAGCAAGATCACAATTTTTATAAATGTTTGTTGTTTTTTTTTATTGTTTTTTTTATTATTGCAAAAAAAGTTGCATTTGACACTTGGATTTATTCGGTGTTTGTTAAAGAATTAACTATGTTTTTATAAAAACAAACTCAAGTTAATAACAAAAAAATAAAATAATTGTGAAAACATGTCAAAATTTAGGGCGACAAAATTTTTTCGATCACTATGTATGTAAAAATTATATGTCTATTTTTTTTTTGTTGGTTAACTAACTTTATAAATGTTTGGTTCGATTTATGAATACATACATAGATGAATAACATTTAAAAATAAAATAAAACGAACAGACCTGCGATATGTCCAAATACGTACAATTTTTTTTTTTTTTTGTAAATAAGGAAATGGCCATGGGTGTGTAATTTGACGAAATTTCGGGCAAAATCGGGAATTTCATTGCCCAAATCGGGGAATTTTCAAAAATGACTTGGCTACCCTGTTATGTATTAAAGAAAAATAGATATGGGGGACTTCATTAGAGCAACAGAGGCCAAATGAACAATATTATGAATTTTTGTCTGTCTTTCTTCCTGTACGTTTGTACGCGCATCACTCGGTATCTAATGCATGGAATCGAATCCAGTTTTCACCGATACATTGCATAAAGTCTCGCGTAAAATATAGAAAAAAATTATTAGAGAGTTGCCACGTGTTTGAAAGTTGCAGTTTAAGTAAATTCATAAGATAAATTAAATATTGAAATTATTACAAAATATTTCATTGATAAGATGAATTAAATATGGCTATCAAACTAAAGAGGTTTAATAAAGTTTGCAGCCAAACAAATTGCTGTGGACGGTTGCCACCTATTTTAAAAATGTTATCCAATTATTAAGTTGATAGAATAAAGTTTATTGTCGAAAATATTTTTGTAGCAGGTTGTAAACTTTTTGAAAAATTGTATTCAATTAAAGTGACGAGATAAGGAAAATACTGAGTTAATACCCATTTAAAGAAATTGCACGATATGTAGAATCGATTTGTAAGAGTATAAATTAAATTGTCAGGTTAAATACCTTCGAAAATATATGTATTAACTAACACCCATAATCATAAAATGTAAAGTATGTTTCATAAATCGAAAATTTTGTTTGAAAATCTCACTACATAAAGCTCTTTAAATCTATTTTACTATTATGAATGAAGCCATAAGAGTTTAGGGAAGGAGTAACAACATAAAAATACAGTGGAGTACGCCGGGTATTTGCAAGTAAAATAAATAGAAATTGCTGTAACTTTTTTTCTTTGAAAATTTGTTTGCTTCCAGAGGCACTGATCCATCATTTGCAAGGCCTAGTAATCAGCGTTTGGGCTTCTGAGTTAGGCGAACGTACCAAAACTGATTTTCAATCGCTTCTTCTGTATGCAAATAGGTTTAACATGCAAATAGATTTTGACAATTTAGTTTTTTGTAAAAACAAATTAAAATGTTTGACATTTTAGAGACCAAATAATATGAAGAAAAAAATTCGCTGCTCTACAGCTACTACCTGTTCCATATATGCCTTCGTTACAAATCAGAATTCTGCGACTTTTCCCACACTAAAATAAGTCTGAATGTTTTTCAGGTTAGCGTCGTATGTAAAACTTTTAAGTCGTGAATTCAAAATTATACGCACGGAAAATATGAATTTGGGAATGCAAATTGGCATGCCATTTTTTAGAACGGACAAATTTGTGCACTTTTTTACTTTTCACATTTCGAGACCCGTATCCTTCCAAATGTTTCTGTACCAAAAAGTATATAAAATTTCTTTTCCAAAGAACTATAGAGTTCTGAAATCGGTACACAAAAACACGAGACGCGTAACATCAAAAACCTAAGGAGGGTGAGAAATAACTCATTGGATTGGAAGTTGTATACTTTTATTGCGATCCAAAAAAAATTCAGAAAGGGATGGTCAATATTGTACCTTTTTTCCAAAGCTTATATGCCGAGTCCGGGACCTTTCGGATTCAGCTATTCTCATACTGAAAAATGGCATGCTTTTTCATTCCCAAGTCCACATTTCACCGTGCGAAAAATTGTAATTTGCCACCCTAATGTAGGTACACATATGTATGGTTGTATCTATCAATCTCAGTTTCTGACTATAAATTTCTTAAATACAGCTTTTCACTTGCCCATCTACGTCCGCATGGTACGTAGTTGTCAACTCATTAATCGCGCTGACATTTTGTCGACATGGCAGAAAACGCGTTCAAGTAGCGGAGACGCCTGCATGTCATATCTAAATACTAAATCAATGCTAGTGTGTGTGCTAATATTTAAATTCAGCTTAAGTATGTGAGTATACTAACGTAACGAGACGTCAATATTTAATAAATGTAGTGCAAATCGATGTTCGAATAGAAGGTGGCATGCAAAATGTCTGCCGATCGATTTAATTGCCGCTACAAAATTAAGATAAATGTATTTTAGTGTAAACAAATTTAACAACGCAATATTTTGAAATTTCAGTCGATTTATTTATTTATGAAAATCCAGAATTTGCGGAGGTTTTTTAGCTTTTCACACAAGTTCCTAGCGCTGGTAGCCAATATTGCGGTTTTAACATCCGAGTCGGCGAAGTTTAATTACTTCTTTTAGATATTCGAAAAAAAAATTAGAAATATTCCCATACTTACATAGGGCTCACCCTCCTTATAGATGAGTTCTTCATGCTCCAGCAGCAGTTCAACAGCCTCCACAAATTCAGCGTTAATAGCATGCAACAAAGCATCCTTGGTCTCCACGCCCATAATCACCAACAGTTCAACCATTTCGAGATTCTCATTGTCAATGGCTAGAGTGAGAGCACGTCGACCCAAAGGGTCCATGCAATTGATGTTGATATTATGCTTGCGATGGGCTTTCTGTAGAATTCTGTAAAAAAACAAAAAAAAAAAATATTTAAAAGTAATTTTTAACTGAAAGGAAGAGGCAGAGAAGTGTAAGATGATTCACAAAAAAAAACAAAGTGCTGAAATTTTTGCGAAAGGTAAAGCAAGTAAAGATACATATAATACGCATTCGTAAAAAGCTTTTGAGAGGAATTTTAAGTGAAAAAAGAGGAAAAAATTTAAGCTCACTTTTTGTTGTCAAAAAAGTCATAATCTAAAATATCAAAATGTTCTCAACAACAGCGGCATCGCTCTAAACGGGTGCGACAGAACACTTAACTTATGAAAATTTAATCCTTGGTCATTTCCTATTAATCCTCAGCCATCGCAAACGCTACACAACTTGCTACACCTTCTTTGTAAGTTTTCCCTTTTGTCTTAAGATTTTTTCATTCTTTTCGCCTCACTTTTGCAATAGTCAATGTCAATAGTGGTGGATTAGAAAAATCACTGCAGCTGGAAAAAAGTACTTAAAGAAACTTTTAATTACTTGGCTGGGATAGAATGATAATTAAGGCAAATAAGCTAACTTATGGTGATGTCAAAGCCATAACCAAATGAGACCAATGCAGCCAATGAAGGTTGACCATCAGCCATTATGACTTCTGTGGCATAGTCCATAACCTCTTTCGTCCGCCTCATCTAGCAGTGAATTGGAAAAAGGAAAAGTTTGTGACTGCATATTCGCAGTCGATAAGGCCGCAATGACGATGCTTCAATGTGGAAGTGGGAAAGGAGTGTAATAAATACTACAACTTTAAATGCATGCAAATTTTAAAAAGTTTTAATTTTGGGAACAAAGAAGATGGTATAAAAGCAGATATCGGTGGGAAGAAATCGCAAAAATGAATACTTCAAGGTATACATAGGCTGCCTTGGTCGCTTGTAATCGAAATATTTAACAATGCTATTACACACATATTAGTCTTATGTAAATATGTGTCCCACAGGTCGTTGGTGAATCTTTGGCAACCAAAAAGTCGGTGCTGACAGGGAGCCCTGATTGGCTAATGTGCAATAGGATCTCATGAACAACCCCGCACAAAATCTGTTCGTCGATAGCTTTATCGATGTTATTTCGATTTATTTTTCGATAACATCGTCGATAAATTTATCTAACTACATATATATACAATTATCGATTACTTATTTATTTAATAAATTATCAAATATTTTGGTACCATGTTATCGCTATTGCTATCGGTACATTTACCGAGATTATCGAATACTCTCATAATTGTTTCTGCATAGTTAGTACACAAGTATGTACATCGCTGAAAATATATTTTAGCATTTTCTCCAATCGACGAAATTGAAGCAATAAGCATCGATTATGCCTCTTAATTCGGTGTTAATTATCGACGATGAATATATGTGGATATCGATATCGATGAATATATGCGGATAAAGTTCAATATACCATAGAATTTTAAAACTTCATTGTAAATTTTTTAATTGATAGTATTACCGATATACTTACTGAAAGCGATACTTATTAACTAAGTATAATATTATAATTATCGATACTACTATGGCTAAATTTTAATTAAAGTTTCTCAGTGGTTTACTAAAATGTTATCGATACCTTAAATGAATTTAATTTTTGATGTTGTGGTCGATATATTGTCGATATTGAATATACTTTTTTTTTAATCCTTTGTATGGACGAATACTTTTCGGCAAATCGATGTGAATTGAATAATCGCTATAATTATCGTTAGTATCAGCGTTAAATTTAAATTAATATTAATCAGTTGTGTACTGAATTATTATCGATAACTTTACCGATTTCAGTTTGGATGTTACAATCGATATAATTGTCGATACTTAATATAAAATTATATTCCTTTTAAATTCTATGTTATATGAATTCGGCAATGTTACCAATTGCATTATTTTGCAGTCGGCAGTTTCGATTACTATACCAAACTTTTATCGATATCTCATTTAATGTATTCAATGGTATTGCTTTCGATGTATTAAAATATATATGTGGCAGCACTGCCGTAATTTAATAGCTTTAATGTGACAGCTTTACTTCTTCCCTCTCACCTATCAGTTACGCTGATTTTTGGCAGTTTATGCTCGAAATTTTTTTTATATGAAAAAAATGTAGAGCACCCTCAACCAAAAAATAATAATTGCCAAAAATTTACGATTAGTCCGAGAAACTTCAAATTTGCACTTGCTTTACTAAAATTTGTTGGGCTACGAAACTGAATACCAAAATTTTGTCCAAAGACGCTGATGAAGAAGTTAGAAACTTTGGTCAAACTTTGCAGAATTTTCATAATTTTTTCACAAAGTCTGAAATTTGAGTTTATATCGTGTTTATTAAGTAACTAGTTATACTTTCATAAAAAAAAGAATAAACGTTAAATAAACTAAAGAAAAATAGCCAAAACTTACTAAAATATCGCGTCCCAGGTTTTATTTGGTTCACTGTATGTGTATCTCGGTAACCGATTTATCAGTTTCCACCAAACTCAGTGCGATTATTGACTTTGGCATAGAAAAATTTTCGAAATCTTACTACATAGAAAATTTTTCGAAATCTTACTAAAATTGCACCCACATTCCACTTCTAAAAAAACGCGTAAAAAACGTTAAAAACGTATGGTGCGTTGCTTTAAAACGTTGCATCAAGCTGGATTTTGTACACCAGCAGCTGAAGAGGTGTATACCAAAAATTTCAGACATTCGCTCGCTATTTAACAAAAAAATAATAACAATTTCAAAAAAAATTCGAAGTTTCTAAGAATTGCCCATTTGCGTTTCCTACCCATCAATCCAAAAAAAAACAATAAAAAACAAACAAAGTAGGTAAGTTTAAATTTCTCCAGTAAAAAAAAACCTAGCAGAAAAACCAAATTAATGCCCAAAAACACCAAAAACTTCGGCAATCAATGAACTCATAAAAATATCAATTAGCAAACCAATTTTGCATTAGCTTACATTGTTTGCACTTAACCATACGCTTCCGTTATGGCCAGCATGCCTGGCTGCGAGCAAGCTCGATAACATTTATTTTATTGAAATTACCATTTTTCCATTACCATTAGATGCGAACATAGGCAGTAGTGCCAGACGCACGGAGCACAGAGCGTGAAAGTGCCAAAGTCAATAACAATTACAAAAGTTAAATGGCATAAAAATAAAAGTCACAAATCGAAATTGAAGCATTAATGAATTGGAGGGTGTTGAAAAGTTGTGAGCGTCAAAAGGAAGAGAAACCGGAATTGATATTATGGGGATTAGAATAGAAGGAATGGAAAAATTACTTAACTTAAGAAATTAGGAGTTTTATAGCAGGAAGTTATTCATATATTTTAAAAGATAGCTGCATATAAAATAAAAGTAAGGGCGCCTGGGCCACACTGGAGAAGTGAAACTTACGTTACGTATCTACATAGATATCTATTTTGTCTCATAACCAATATACATACATACATACTTCTGTTTTTGCCCAAGGTTATATTTTTTGTTTTATTTCTATCTAGATCCCTACCTCTACCGCTGTTCGTTCTAATTACATTTATGTTATTCTGTTTTCCATTACCTTCATTTTTATACCCGAGCGCACTTGTGCACAAGGGTATTATAACTTTGTTCACATAACGGTTGTTTGTAACAGGCAAAACGAATCGAGATAGATATAGACAAATGTATACATAAATGATCAG
>NW_016157100.1:51367-92063 GCF_001687245.7 Rhagoletis zephyria
GCTTATCATGTAGCGGTAGCTTTCGGAAAGGTGGAAAACATATATTTAATACTTGCGCCGGGTATTTAATGTTCGGCTCCGCCCGAACTTAGACTTTCTTACTTGTTTATCTTTATATTCTATCGGCAATAAAATCGATAGTAACATCCAACAAAATATCGATCACAAAGCCGATTAAAATATCGATAACAAAATCGATGACAACTTCGATATAAATTTCGATTGCAAAATCGATAGTAATATTGGTAGCAAATTCGATTAGAAACTCGATATAATTATCGAAAAAAATCGATAACAAAATCTATAAAAATATCGATAACAAAATCAATAACAAAAATCGATAAAAATTGCGATAACAAAATCGATAAAAATATCGATTATTATATCGATAAGTGGATAAATAATCTATAACAAAATCATAAAAACATCGATAGAAAAATCGATAAAAATATCGATTAATATATCGATAAGTTCCCATAATATCGATAGCAGAATCTATAACAATACCGATAACAATTTCGATAACAAAATCGATAAAAATATCGATAACAAAACCGATAAAAATATCGATTATCTCAAAATAGTTCCCAGATAGAGTCTCAGTGCCTCCATCTATATCCTTTTCTCTATAATTACCTTTACTTTAATCTTTCTTCCTCTATCTTCATTTTTACTTTTATCGGTATCCCCATCCTCATCTTTTTCTATATATTTATCTTTGGTTTTACTTTTATGTTTATCATTTTCTTCATTTACATATTCCCCTTCATCTTTTTCCTTATATAAGTAAAACGTTTAAATTTACCTTGGTCTTCATTTTTGCCTTTATCTTTACGCATCTTTGTTTTTGTTTCTATTTTTACCTTTGCATTTTTATACCCGAGCGCACTTGTGCACAAGGGTATTATAACTTTGTTCACATAACGGTTGTTTGTAACAGGCAAAACGAATCGAGATAGATATAGACAAATGTATACATAAATGATCAGAATGAAAAGAGAAATCGATTAAGCGGTGACTGTCTGTCCGTCCGTCCGTCCGTCCGTCCGTCTGTCCGTCTGTGCACACGATAACTCGAGTAAAAATTGAGATATCTTAACGAAACTTGGTACGTGAACTTCTTTTGGGCGTAGGACGGATGGTATTGAAAATGGGCAAAATCGGACAATAACCACGCCTACCTCCCATATAACGGTAATTTTCAGAAATACGAAAACTGCGATATTTTAGTAACTACTGAAGATAATTCACTCAAAATTGATATTTACAATGAGTTTTAGACGAAAAATAAGAATATTATAAAATTTTGGCAAATGGGCGTAGCCACGCCCACTTATGGTTACATGTGTATATCTTGGTAACCGCTGCACCAATTTCTTCCAAACTTGGCACAGTTGTTGGCCTTAGTACAGCATACTAAATGGCTGAAAATTTTAAAAATCGGACAATAACCACGCCTACCTCCCATATAACGGTAATTTTCAGAAAAACGAAAACTGCGATATTTTAGTAACTACTGAAGATAATTCACTCAAAATTGATATTTGCAATGAGTTTTAGACGAAAAATAAGAATATTACAAAATTTTGGCAAATGGGCGTAGCCACGCCCACTTATGGTTACATGTGTATATCTTGGTAACCGCTACACCAATTTCTTCCAAACTTGGCACAGTTGTTGGCCTTGGTACAGCATACCAAACGGCCGAAAATTTTTAAAATCGGACAATAACCACGCCCACATCCCATATAACGGTAATTTAGAGAAATACAAAATCTTCGATAAATCAGTAAATATTGAAGCTAATTTATTCAAAATTGATGCTTGCAACAATTCTTTACCAAGAAATACGTTTATGGTAAAATTTTGGAAAATGGGCGTGGCACCGCCCACTTATGATCACATATATGTATATCGGTAACCGTTCTACCAATTTGTACCAAACTCGGTATGGTTATTGTGCTTGCCACATAAAAGTAAACCGTTGAAAATTGTTGAAATCGGACTAAAATTGAGGCCGCTTTTCATATAACGGTAAATTTCAGATATGCTTGAAATTTCAATATTTCGAAATTTAAGGACGCTAATTTACTTAAAATGTATACACCCCGGCTTATCATGTAGCGGTAGCTTTCGGAAAGGTGGAAAACATATATTTAATACTTGCGCCGGGTATTTAATGTTCGGCTCCGCCCGAACTTTGACTTTCTTACTTGTTTATCCTTTTCTTTGTCTATGTACGTACTCACCTTTACTTTCATTCTTGTATCGGTCTTTTTCTAAGTGTTATTCGCTAACCTTTTATTAGCAAGTTTTTGTTAAATTAATTCCATACATACGCTCAAGAAGCACTTGCTTCAGCACCAATTATTTCAGTTGCACCATTTCTATTGTATCATTTCCGTTGAATTTGCCAATTTACCCCCAACCAACCAACTACCGCTAAAGAAGTTTCACTTCAAAAATCATAAAGCAGAATTTGGTAGGGACAGGCAAAGAAATGCATATGGTAGAAAATATGAAGCTCGCTAGATTTCAGCAGGCCCTCAGAAACAGCTAGACGGCGAGGCCCATAAAGCCATCGCAGAGAGGAAAGGCGGTGGTTTGAGCACAACGCGAGCTATTCGAAAGCGGTATTGAGGGTTGAAAAGGAAACAGAAACGTTCGTTAGTAGATGTGTTGCTTAAGCACTTACCCAATTAGCGCTGACAGCACCATTTTGATAAGCTATCTCTGGGATCCCTGATATCATTTGTTTTCATTATTAGTCAGTTTCTTGGATTTGTCCAAAAATCTCTGTTTGTTGGTAACGCAACACTCGGAGATCTCCATAAGATTTTGAATGGAGAAACTCCCTAGTGTACCAAGCTTTATGCGTCGCTATGCTGGCCACTCGCAATGACAATAGCGAACCGCTACCCTTACATTTCTCTAGATTTCAGCTACGGCACCATGGGTTGTACGGAAGGCTTAATTTTGGCTACATGTTCACTAAAAGGCGTATATTCCTTTCAAGGTTGATCAAATGCGTGCAGATTGTAAGCACACTTGCCTTGACACTTTATTGTATCTTCTTCAAATTCATCAAGAAATGCTCCGGTCTTAGCCAGTTAATTTCCATATTTATTCTTATAGCCAGGAACCCAGATAAGATAGATTCTATTAGCTAGAAAGGTCAGACTATTTTGGACTTTTTTAGCGGTGATAAATGCGCCATAAGTGTCAACTTGCGATTTGATAAAGTGTGTGATTTATGTATTCCATCGCAGTTTCCTTCTAATGCCCACAAAGTTCCTTCACTTGACCAAGACGAGGTGAGAACATCAATAGGGCGGCTTAAAAACAACAATGCCACCGGAACCGACGTTATACCAGCTGAGCTCTTCAAAGCTGGTGGCGAAGAGCTGGTAGGGTGCATGTACCAGCTATTAAGCAGAATTTGGTCTGATGAATATATGACCGTATATTGGAATCTCAGTGAGCTTTGCCCAATCCACAAGAATCCCACTGTTTGCTTCAATTATCGCGGAATAAATCTTCCTAATACTGCATACAAGGTCCTGTCCATTATACTGTGTGAAAGACTGAAGCCCTTTACGACCCAACTATATGATAAGTCCAGCATTGACCAGATTTTAACAGCGCGGCAAATTCTTGAAAATACACTCGATATGCAAATCGACCCACACCATCATTTTGTTGATTTTAATGCTGCTTTTGATAGCACGAAGAGGAGCTGCCTGTAAGATGTCAGGTCTAAATTTGGATTGCAGAATGACGTTGAGCACAACTTTCAGACCTGTCCAAATTGGAAAAGACCCCTCCGAGCCATTTGAGACCAGACGAGGTTTTAGACAAGTTATTTGGTACACACAATGATTTAGTTCTCACTAACCAATGCGTTGAAAATTTCTGAAATCGCAACTATCTCCCTTGTAATGATATTTACAAAAAAATCTATAAACTCGATTCTGCATTGGTTATTGGAGCTGAATTGCTACACATTCATATGTAGGATAACATATTATCAAATACATTTTGGTGTTATAAAATTTCGGAAAATAGACGTTTCAGCGTCTGCTTATGAAAAAGCTAAGCAACTCAAAATCGGGTTCTTTCTCAGTGCACGTGTTGCTTAATTAGGTTGAAAATCGTTAAAATCGCGTCTCACCAAAAAAAGAACAACAAAAAAATTAAAACGAACCCTGATTACGCTTCCTTGCATAAGGGAGAAAAGTGCTCTTGGTATAAAAATTCGTTTTATCTAATCACCTTTCTTTCTTTTGAATAAATACTTTGTTAGAAAAAAAAACATAACAAACCCGATACACAAAATCCCGAAAAATGGCTAAAGATTCGCAAAATATGTAGATTACAACAAATCTTGAAAGATGCAGAAAAAGTCACAAACTGTATTTAAAACTGAGTCGTCGATTTAAACTCTTTAGTTAGCATACAAACCAAATAGCGAAACTTCATTTGCACTGTATATTTGTTTATTTAAAAACTATATCCTGCGTATGTAACCATTTAAAAGTTTTCAATCACCAAATCATTTGCAGGACACACTCTAAAAAAAATTTCAATTTACTATAACTTTTATATATTTTACCAAATTCACAATAAAGTTCCGTCTTAAAAAATTAATTCGAAAAAAATTTTATCATTCGCATGTAAGCACTAATTGAGTTCGCAAGCGCAACGAAGCATTAAAAGCCATAACAACCACATTCGCGCATAACAGCTACCAACAAATGTTTTGTGGCAAACTGACCAACAAAGATGTACATCTGACAACTTTCGACGCGTAAACAACGAGAGTTGAAGCTGTCAGAAGCAACACATTGCCGCCGGCAGGCAAAACAATTAGCAATGGCATTCGAACGTAAATCGTGCCACATTTGTATATATATGAATGTGTGTACGTACATACATAAGTATTGTACATATAATGGCCCTTACAAAACTATTTACGAGTGTATATTTGTTACATAATTTGTTGAAATGTAAAGTTGCACCTTAAGTGTAGTGTTGAAACTGCTAAAAATAAGCCAAGGCATCAAAGTAATTTTTTTTTAGTTTCCCACTAGTGCTTGAAATATTAAATTTAAAGTAGCTGTATCTGTATTTGGTGGAACTTTCCAAGTTTTTCGAAGAGCTATTACGTTTTCTTTCAAAATTGTAAGCGTGCTTTAATCGACTCTGCCAAAATTGCTTCGTTAGTTACAGCACCAAACAAAAAGTACAAGTTTTCGCTCTTTATTGCTTTTTCCTTTGTATTTTAGTACAAAATGCCTGGTTAAAATTTAACTAATTATTTTTTTGACCAACTCTATGGAATCTTTTTTTTGAATAACTTATTCAATCAGTTTCTTTATTATGCAGTGGGAACTATAATAAGGTTTCATTAAAATCCCATTATTCTAATATTTTGTCTCTGCCATTATATCAATAAAAAATGTGCCCGAGTTAAGAAAATATCAGCCAAGTACTTTACGAGTCTATTGGGATCACAGGACTGCATGCTATTCCACACATTTCCATATTTATTTTTATAAGCAAACAAATCAATGTCTATGTCTGTAGGTAAGTTACATTTTTAGAGCCACTCAGAGCATACCAAACTTTCAGTATTCACACATGTACATAAGTGACCTTCGACTCAAATGTCACCTCACAATTTACGTTACAACTCACTTCGGTACAGCAGGGCGTATGAGTGACCAGAGCAAAGAGTATAACAATTACCGCCACATTACTAACTAAACAACACACATTTTAAGGGAGAACATTTGAAATCTGCCCTGAGCGCAGCAGAACTTGCTGGTAAAACACATAAATGAATATGACAAAACAAGCAAGCTGGACCAGCTGCAAAAAGATAAACATTTGCCTGAGCAAAGCCTACTGAAGTCATGGAGCAACTAAGAAGAGGAAGACAAATGAAAAAGTGGGCTACAGGAAGTCGGAAGTGGAAGGAAAGCAAATAAAGTTGGTATGAGTCAGTGAGGAGACTGAAAGTAAACTACACGGAAGGAAAGGCTCCATGACAAAAAGATACCAAAGAGCAGACTTCCGAACAAATTTAAAAGGAGACAATTGCTTATGCAAGAGCTGAGGTTTTTCATGCCTACAATCATCCAACTGACTGACAAGATAATAGGAAGTATATACGGAAACATGCATGTCAACTACATTTGGCATGCAAGCGTGCAAAGTTAATGAATACCGCAAATACACTTACAAATAGTGCTGAGAGGGGACACTGTAGGAAAACTAAGAGAAATTAATGTGCACAAACGCAACAGGCATACTTTTAGGCGCCCAATTGTTGGTGAGTGTCCATTGTTAACGGTACTGGAGGAAATAAGTGCTTATTAGAATTCCTTACGCAATCACTCCTTGCGCCATGGAAGCAGATACATATGTTTGTATGTGTAATGCTTGATGATGGCCGGAAGCCTGACAGTCATTTATTTTTGTGGATTTGTCAATGAGCTGGTTCCGCATTGGTTGTCGGTTATCCATTGTCACGCAGTGGTTACCCACATCATATATGCAATATTTTTTTTAAAGATATATATATATACCTACATATATAGATACTTGCATTTAGCGCATATAAATGTTAGACTGAAAGGTACCAGAGCAACTACTACTTAAATGTTCGTGCTAAATTTTTACAGGCAAAAAAGCGCTAACAAGCCACATGGCATTTTAGCTAGTGTTAGACTAAGTCTTAAAACCACCAACACTTAATATTTACCTATTATAAGTATCGAAAAATTAAATACAAATAAGTAAAATAGTGCTTGACTACCTTGTAGAGCACCGGTCTTAGCGTTTTTCTCAGCAGACCCGGTACAATTAATTAGTTCAAAAGGCGCCCGCTTACCAATTTTCAGTCGGATATCTCGAAAGCTGAGCCACTAGTTTGCATTCACACTAGGGTGTTCAATTATTCGCCTGTTTCGAAATGGCAATTTGGAAGAAAACGGTTGCTTATTTTCAAATTAAGAAAAACCCGGCTGAACCTGTTTGATTTCACATATATTTTCTCTATAATTAGTCAGAAATTATGACCAAAATACCAACAGGTATAGATTTGATTAAGAAATCAATAAGACAAAATAAGTTCGAAGTATTTTGGATTACATGTAAAGGCTCCGGCAAACGATGAGAATAGGAATACAACCTCATGAAAACGAATATTTCCTCGAATCAATAATATGCCGGTGAGGTTTAGAGTAAATTCTTATTATCATCAGAATTATTCGCATCATTTACCAGAACCTTAGCGCAAAAAAAATTTTTTTAAAAAATTCACATTTATACCCACTTTCATCAAACTAATTTAAGTGAAAAATTATTATTTGTTTATTTGAATTTAATATGGAAACTAACAAAAAAGAAATAATTTTTCACTTGAATTGCTTTGGTGAAACCGGAAGTTACTGGGGTTAACCGATCTTAACAAGATTTGAACACTAAAACAAGAACTTTGTCGGGAAAAACTCAAGCATGTATAACTGACTGTATTGGGAATGAAAATACATACGTACACCATCCGCTGAACCAGACCGACAATCAAAATATAGTATATTGTAATAGAAAAGCTATTCATAGAGAATCAATCGATAACTTCGCCAACTCCCACCCCTTGAATCCCATCATCGGTGCCATGGTGCGCCACTTACAACCCAAACTCGTCGGATCTGCCCTTTTCCTGAGCTTGCCGCTAGATGAAATTAAGACATTTGAGCTAATCAAAAATATGAAATCAGGGTTCATCAGGTGGGATGCCTTTCGAAAACGCTCAAAATAGTAATAATTCTTAAATCCCTTAGAGCTGAAGACACCCATCACTTTTATTCGTCCTTTCACGGCTGGTGAGACGTTTTTTTATTGATGTCCTGTTTAAAAAATTTGTATGTAAAAGTTCTATAACCATTCCTCATCTACCCTATAGTGGCACTAATACATTAATTTCTTCCTTAATTTTTACTCTAAATTTACATCCATAGGAGCCGATCGTAGCTGTAAGTAGAATGCACACTTCAATTTTTTAATTATATCGCCTACAGCTTACTGAATACACGAAGCAATAAATTTATTTATTTCCTTCTTCCTGCGCTTGCTTGATCAATTACACAGGTCCAAAAAAAAAATTATGAAAGGTTCCTCATCCATCAATTACAATAGTCCAGAGTACGAGCGAAAATAAGGCAAAGTTAATCTTTTAGGCGACAAGGCTTGCTCTTGTAGTCCCAGAGACGAGGTATTTAAGCTAATCGTCTAAGTTTACTGCTCATATCACATTTGGAATAAGCTAAAATTTATGAGTAAAAATATTCGACATTTATGGGGCATTTCACAGCCTTCGCATAGCAGATGATTTTTATAAAAAAAAAACATTTTCATGGCAGAAGTATCACTATTAGTAGGAAATTTTTAGATTTCTTTCTGGTCAAAGATAAATCCTCGGTTGCTGCTGTGATAGCATATTTTTAACCCTCCCTATACCGGTAATCTACGTGTTATTTCGACTGGGTTGGGCTCAATAAATAGAGAAATAGGTGTAAGATTAATTCCAAGGACGGGTGAATGACAATATATCTGCCCAAATGTCTCAGCCATCTCTTTGATATCTAAACCAGAAGTGGGTAATACGCCCAAAAAGTAGAGCATACCCGACCTATTAAATCATATTTTTTCGTTTTCCAATAAAGACATGTTCACTCATTTCATAAGCCCAGGACGAATTGAAGTTCGAAGGTCATTCAAGGGTTGATAAAAGAAGTTTTGTGAAAAAAATTTCAAACCAAAATTACGTATGTATATTTATCTTCAGAATCCAAATTTATAAAAAAAAAATTTTGGAAAAAACACTCGCACAGGAAGTGCTTCTGAAGCAAAGTGTTCTTCACCCTCAGAACAAATTCTTTTGGCGCATACAAGGAACCGCGCAAAAATTCACTATCTCTCCGCAGCATTCATTAGCTTTACACCTGAGTTTATTAAATATCAAAAGAGGTTGCAGTTACTGCTGCTCTTCATAAGTAAATTGCCTGTCAACAATGCTGCAGCTATAACACAATGTAAGATAACTCAAAAAAAGCAAAGTGAAAGGCATTTAACAAAGCAAATCAGCGCCATGGGCGCAAATATAGTTTAAAAAATGTAAGCACGATAAATTTGTATTTCACTAAGTACNCGGCCGAAATGCTCGAAAAAGTTGCCCAAAATTGGACTTTCCGAATGGACCACCTAAGACGCAGCCGCGGTCAACATTTAAATGAAATTATCTTCAAAAAGTAAATGTCATGGACCAATCTAACGTTTCAAATAAAGAACCGATGAGATTTTGCAAATTTTATGCGTTTTTTTTAAAAAAAAAGTTATCAAGCTCTTAAAAAATCACCCGTTATATGTAAGTGTCAAAAGGAATGCGAACATTGAACAGCAAATTGTAACAAAAAAAAATAAAATAAACGCGAACTTTAAGTCGCTCATACACCAGGGTGCCTTCAAAAAAAAAACTGGCAGTAAAAGTTAACGGCACAGCCGTTTTGCCACAAATTTGTTTTCGATGCGTCTCGAAATACTTTGCACTTCAGCGCTTAGTTTTGTCAGCATTTTCTTGCAGCACTTTTACTTACATACATATATGTACATATATCGGGCACACTCTTCAAAAGAGGCGCAACTCAAACAAATTAATTTCATTTTTTTTTTTACAAATCCATTCGTTATATTTATCTCCAATAAATGCAAATAATTTTCTTTTCATAATTATGTTCTATTACTCGAAAATTACTTTATAAATGTTTTTTTGTTAATTGCCTTGAATCTGTACGATCCACAAGCAGTTATATTTCCGCAACTGATTTTTGAGTTGTGCCTCTTTCGAAGAGTGTATGCGATACACAAGTCTTTAGGCATATTAACTCACACACTTACCTGCGCACATTGCCAATATCACCGCGTTCCACCGCCAACAGGAATTTCTTCTCCTCCAATAGCAGCGGTTGTGGTAATCCCAAAGGTAAGCAGCCTTTACGCGCGCCAGTCGGCAAGCCATGCGCTGGCACCTGCATCAGCGTACATGGCGTACGAGTAACCCAGGTATATTTTTGTAGACGAAATTGAAGTGATTCGCGAATTTTTCGTTGCAGGAAATGAGAAAGAAAATAAAGTAGGTTGAGCACAGAAATGACAGTGTAATAAAGTTAAGGCTGTTTTTTTATTTATAAATGCAAAGAAAATACAAACAAGCCTTTAACAAATGTATATACATACAAATGAAAACAAAGAATTGCATACATTTACTTGAATGTACATATTTACATATATACAGATTGGTCTTGGTATACTTATCTGTAAGTGGAAATCGAAATTTCTTACAGTCAAAAAAAATAAAACCCAATACAATGAAGTGTTGTAAATATTCTGAAAGACGGGCGGATTATGATTACGTATCTCAATGCGCTTGATGATATTTTAAAAGGAGGCTTTACAGCTTCTGTGTTAACAGCAGGGCGCCAAACAATAAAAGTGATTTGGCTTAAAGGAGATGCTCCCATGTAGCACAGGTGTAAAATGAGGTAAGCTCTTTTTCCTTATTTACGCTGATTTAGCTACTTGTATGGAAGGTATGGGATAAGTATTGTGAAATAAGTTGTCTCAACATAGGACTGTTTATTCAAAGTAAATTAAGACTTGAACATAAGAAGGAAGTGGAATGTTTAGCCTTTTTCATTATACAAAGTTTTTCTTGTGAAAACAATTATTTAATATAAATCACCAAAAAAATTCAAAAAATCATATATGAATTTCGCTAATGAGTGTTGGATGAATATGCACATTAGCCATACGACTTTTCTTAAATAATTATACACATAAGGGCAGGATGAGGAAAGATGAAAAATCAACAAAACAAAACGTGTTTGTCACCACTGGATGCAAAAAAATTCACGGAGGGAACTCCGAGGGAGAAAAAAGCCGTACTAAAAAGCCAAAATATGATTTTTAGTTCCAATTACATAAGAAAATTCCATAAATACCATCTATATAAGTAGTTGTATGCTGATAAGTATATGAAAAATTCCAAGTTAGCCGAGCAAAAAACAAATGAGTAAAATCAAAAAATTTTATAAAAAAATTTTTGGCGAAAATTTAAGTAACGACACGCCAATCTGACAGGTTTTGGATCTTTTTTTTCCAAGAAGCTGAAACTCGAAAATTAAGAATACCAAAAATTACAAATATTTGCGAAATTTTGCGAGAATAACGAATTATATTATTTCCGGAACCTGCATTATATTCTATAAAACATGCCTCCAATTTCAAGAGCTGATGAACCGGTATTCACATTAATTTTTTACAAATAACGCGGTGTTGCACTGATCATAATCTTTTTAAGTGACCTAGCACAACTCGGAGGGCTGGTCGAGTAATTCACGAAACTATGTTAAAACTTTTATAACACCCTCAAGTTTTTTTTTTTTTTTTAAATTTTTTTTTTTATTGAATCTGCCTTGCCTAAGAGCCTAACAATAAGTTTTCGAATCTTAATCTATTCACTTAATTTACATCCCCTAGTTGGGATGAGTATTTTCTTAACTGGCCCTAAGAAAAGATTACGACTGGGCTGGTAAGTCATTCCTACGTAGTCTTGAGGTCCTGTCGACACGCAATAAAGATCTTGCTAAATGATTTGGGTGCGCTAAAAGCTTCGATACATATTTCGTCTTCCATTGTTCTATTTCGGTTCGTACTTCTGGTATTCTCAAGTCGCGGTGAATGTTCTCATTTCGCATATACCAAGGTGCTCCGGTGATTGTTCGAAGGATTTTAAATTGCGCACGACGAAGGATTTCGATGTTGCTGCTGCTCGCGTTTCCCCATAACTCACATCCATAGGTCCATATCGGTTTTAAAACTGTATTGTAAATAAGCACTTTATACTCCAGACTCCTCCTCCACCCACACCCTCAAGCTCTCCACATATTCTTAAAAAACTCAGTTTTACTCCCGGACTAAACAATTTTTAGCTCGGTTAGTCTTTACTTAATTTTAAGTTTTTATATTTATTTGTTTTGTACTATTCAAATATATGTGGAAAATTTTAGGAATAATTCTAAAATTTACACCAATTATTATTATTGTTATAACTCCGAAAAAAATGTTTCAGTCTGAGTAAAACTGAGTACCATTTATAAAAATAAATAGATAATTTCGGAAGTTAGGAATTTTCAAAAGATTTTTAAAAATGTCTTCCATAATACTTCAGAGAACATTTTTATCAATTAGATTGGGTTAATTTTGAGGTTTCAAAAACAAAGGTACAGAAAAAATTGAGTTTGTCTTTTTATAAAAAATATTATAACTTCGTAATTTTCTGATTGATTTTAATGAATGGTGCCTAGTTTTACTCCGAATTAAACATTATTTTCGAAGTAATGACTAAAATAGACTATTGCTAGACTATTGCTTTTGAAATTTTAATAAAAAATTTCCTATAACTGGAAAAAAAATAATTTATTTTTTTTTAATTTCAGATTTATTTCAAAAATTTTCCATATTTACATTATTTTCACAAAGTTTATTGTTTCTTTAAATAATACAAATCGTTACCTAAAATGCAAAGAGACGTAACAACATCGTAACTGAAATGGAAAAATTCGTAACTAATACTTTTTTCATAAAATGATGTGGGAGTTGTAATTCGATGAAATCCATCATACCAATCAAAAATTAAATTTTGAATTTTTTACTAGTTACGCCTTTTTGTACTTCAGCGAAGATGTTTGTTACGTCTTTTTGCATTTCAGGGGACGAAGTACACTTCTTTCAGCGATATCAGCCATATAAAGCTTAAAATTGGTTAAAAAATACCCGAACTAAAAATTGTTCAGTGCCGGAAGTCATGCATAAATAGTTTTCCAGAAATAAGTTGAGATTTTGTGTATGCTAGAAAAATTTTGAAAGCAGTTTAGTGAATTACTTGGCCAACTCTACGACCTGTACCAGGTCACTTAAAAGTTCATACAATTTTCTTTATTGTGTAGTGCCGTGTAATCTTAAGGAAGTTAATTTCCTAGCCAAGTTTCAACTGAAAAATGAAGAAAAAATACAAATATGTGTATCCATGTTGGAAGATAATAACTCTTATTATTATTAGAATTGTTTAAAATTTAAATAAAATAACCCTTGCTTTGACAGTTCAAACCCAACTGTAACTAAACTGATTAATTTATATCGCGCCGGTACGATTACTTCTTCGGAAATATACCGTTCGTGAGAAAATGTGACATTTTGTATTTGCGACTTTTACTTTTCCCTCTCTAAGCTAACCAGGTTGCGTCGTTTGCCAAATTTATTCAAATTCATTTTAGCTAAAGATTGGGAGGACAGGAGTCGTGAGGATTTTCAACAATCAGTTCAAGATGTTCTAAAAGTAGGAATAAGGAAAAAGTTGGAATAAACCGAATGCTAGTATTCAAGATATCGTACATTTATTTAAGGATTTCTTGATGCCCAAAGGACGGGGTTAAGAAGTTAAAATGAAAAATTTTTTGGGGATGATTTAAAATTTAACTTTTGTTAATAAAAAATAATTGAATTTTCTCGTATAAAGCTCTACCCAGAAATACAGCGGACGACGGCTAAGCAGTCGGCAGTAAGAGAACATCTGTACAGTTGCCGCAGTGAAATCCGTCAGGGGAAGCACAATTGCGGCGCACGACGGCTTCCGTCAGTTTTCATTTTGATTTGAAAATTATCATTATAATGAAATATTTTTTCTATACATGCATATGTTTAGATTTCCTGGAAATAAAAATGGATGAAAACTTTTCCAAACTTGTGAAAACTGTACAAATTACTGCAACAATTGCATTGGTCAAGATTTTTATGGTATATTTGAAATTTCAACTATGCTTTTTTCAATACTCGACCAGGCCCACAAAATGTGCTATGTGGCATTCCAAGTTTTTTGACTTTTTTCAATATTGTTGGGTAGTGTAATTATACTGAGAATGCACTAATATTTAATTAATTTAATGTTCATATTTAACTTCTTATTGATTCTTCGCGCGATTTTAGAGTGAAAAATAATACTACGTTTATACGCACAGAATAATCGACTTAATTGAAAGCGCATTGACACCGTACACATTTCGCTCTAGTGTTTATACTTACGGCTTTATATCGGCATCAAAGTAACCGTCTTCAAAAGCAAACAAAATCAGCTGTTTTCATTAGACATTTTATAAGTTAACGTAATGGAAAGTGATAAAAATCTAGTTTTATTCGGCATTATAAAATCGTGGCAAAGAAAAAGAACAATTATTATTAATCAGCTTTTAAATACTGATGCGATTATTTGGAATTTGAGCGGAAACGCCTAACCTCCAATTCGCTTTGAGTGAGAGCGGTGTTTATACACTCTTTCTAACTGTCTGGAGAAATAAACTACCGATTTGAAATGGAGTGTGAACCAAAACACTTCGCTCTTTCAAAGCGAATTGAAATCCAGTTTATACATATGTTTTGAATCGCGGCGAAATGAATTAAAGCGACTTATGCATGCGTATAAACGTAGTATAAGTATGCTTATTTCCTTAATCGCTACTTTTGCAATTGTATTCAATACATTTCAAGCTACCTTAGTATTATACTTTGTTTTTGTTGCATTTATTAAATAGCTATTATTACCAGTTGCTAAATAAATAACAATTTTTTTATTTGTATTTTTACACTATAGTTAGTAAAAATGTCTACTGCTAAGAAAATATAAGTTTCTAGATGCTATAACTTTTGTACTAAATACTACAATATTAAGTATTTCTTAATATAAATTAATACTTCACTTACACCCATTGATGGCTTTTTTTGAACGCCCAAATTTTTCTGCTGACTCATTTTGGTACATTCAAAGTAAACATATGTACTATTTATATAAATGATTTCATTAAAATCCCAAACTGAATTTTGGAATTGGTAAAAAAATGTCACTTGTTCATACTATTTGAATGCACTGTTCTTTAAAAAATAACAAACACAGAAGTATTACTGAAAATCTTGAAGAATCTTCAGGTATCCAAGTTATCACGCAATTCCTTAATGCAATTTATAGATGTATTTATTTATTTCCATTTATATTTAGACTATTTATATCTATTCAATAATTGTTTTTACAGTTTTTAATATTTTCTAATAGTCTCGAAGGAATTGTTTTGATTTAAACTACGGATATTTTACAATTTATTTAATTTTATAACGAACTTTATACCTTCCTTGGAATGCTGGAGAAATTTCACTGTAGCTAATTCTATTTGTATGTTTTTATTAAGCCTGAGCTTCATATTCGCCCGAAATCGTTCACTTCTCTTTTTGCGTATGAATGTAACGGGTGATTTTTTTGAGGTTAGGATTTTCATGCATTAGTATTTGACAGATCACGTGGGATTTCAGACATGGTGTCAAAGAGAAAGATGCTCAGTATGCTTTGACATTTCATCATGAATAGACTTACTAACGAGCAACGCTTGCAAATCATTGAATTTTATTACCAAAATCAGTGTTCGGTTCGAAATGTGTTTCGCAAACCCAATTGCTGCGAACGGCGACGAATCGACATTTCACGGTCTTCAGCAACACTCTCAGAAACAGACGCAATATTCTCTTCTGTACGCACTGTACGCATTCGTGTGGTTGGTTTAATGTCCAATAAAGTAAACTGAGTGCGAAACTTGGTCACAATCGCATTAATTGTTTGCTCACTTGGTCGATTATGTAGACCATAAATCGGACGTAAATAATAACGAACACTGATTTTGGTAATAAAATTCAATGATTTGCAAGCGTTGCTCGTTAGTAAGTCTATTCATGATGAAATGTCAAAGCATACTGAGCATCTTTCTCTTTGACACCATGTCTGAAATCCCACGTGATCTGTCAAATACTAATGCATGAAAATCCTAACCTCAAAAAAATCACCCGTTATTTTCAGGGGAAATTCAGGATAAGGCCGAATATGCTTGCTTGTCCTTCATTGCCTAACGCTCATTTTCAATTATCAACTTGTTTAAAACTAAACTTTTGTACACATGTTTGTTTCAGTTAGTTCACATACATAAATTCATAGCTACGAACATGTGTATGTAAATATTTTGCTGATTATTGGCAACTGATAGATGAAAAGTTTGAAAGCTTTAGAATACTTTGTACGTACGTATATGCATACATGGTAGAAATGTATGTACTTGCACGCATGTATATGTATGCATGTAAAAACGTTTATTTTTAGTTGGCGAAAATAGAGAAGCCACAAAATATTTTGCTCCTGAAAGCTAATGTTGCTAAGCAAAAAACTTGCTTAGCTGGTTAATTGTTTTGCATACAAGACCAGAATAATACTCGGTGCCTGTTTTTTCTACACAACTTATAAAAAGTTTTATTTAAAATCTGTTTACATAAACTTTTGCCAAAATATTTCAATCAGCTTTTCAGCTCAGTCGTTTATTCAAAAGATTGACTAAACTTTTTTACTGTCACAAGGACGTGTCCTTTCTTTAACGGTAAAAGTGTGCAGCATTCAATGCTTTGTTTAATAGTTATTGCTAATGTATTCGTCGGGAAAAATTCGGGCAGATCTAAGTAAAGTGCTTGAGAGCCAAAAAAAAATAAAATAAAAAAATAAAACATTACATTTAGCAACTACGAAAGAGGAAGAGCTCTGAATATTTTTTTTGGCCCTAAACATAAAAAAATGTTTCTACAGTGTGTTGAATTTGGTCTGAAGTAGATCTAAATTACTTAAAAAATCTCGTATGAAAGTACAGTTACCAATAATCTAGTCAGTTAGGGTCCATTTTTTTATACTTTTCATGAACATGAAATGGTATAATAATTTTGGCCCGATGCTTGAAAGTAACAAAATGTTGCGCTGAGTTCATTTAACTTGTCCATTTATCTGTTTGAACGTAATCTGCTCCCTCAGTTTTCGAGATATCCGATAATGCATTGACTGTCTAAACTCTATGATCAACCATTTTGTTTGGGCCGCTATTTGGTATAAAGGGTTGTTTTTTTAAATGCATTGCACCCATATTGAGGGGATAAGAAACACTTTTTTTGGGGTCAGCCATTTTGGAAGTTGAATTTTTTGATGGTATACTGTACTCTACTAGTCAAACCCTTTCATTTGAAAGCCATATTGCCATTTAGTGCTGGCGATGGCCATCTTGGATTTATGTAGATTGACATGGAATACATGCAATTGTATTGCCATAGGAACTAAGAACGCGTACCAAATTTCAGATTAATGAGTCAACAAGAATGGGGCGAAATTTCAACTACTAAAAAAAAACAAGGGTCGAAATGACCCACACTATTAATAATAGCGGGTTAAAATGTTCCAAAAAAATACAAGCCATTAAATTTTACTGTACTTAGATCTTTAAAGACCAGAGTAATGGTAAAGATTTTTCAAATAATTTAAATCAACTTGATACCAAATTAGGAAAATTTCAATACACTGTGGAAAAAATTTTGACGTTATTTGTTCTTCATAATTGCCATTCCGTATTCGTAGCATTTTTCATGATAAAAAAAAAGAGGAAAGTAGAACCGCTGAGAGGAAATTCTCAAATTCTTGACGTTTGCAAGCAATTTAATTTTAAAATTTTACGCACATTCTCATTTCCAATCTCAAGCAACAAGAACTTTAAACAATTCTTTTTTTTTACTCTCAATTTTATATGACTTTTAAATGTTGGCAAACTTCAAAAAAAAATCATCGTCGGCCATGAGAGAACGGTTTTACGTTACTGTGTTTTTATCATGTCTTTTTTTATTCATCTCATGTTGTACTTTTTAACAAGAGAAATTAATTACTGTTTGTAATATTTATTTTTAAAGCAAAAGTAAATCATTATTTAAAGTTGTTCATGTATTCATAACAAGTTAGTTAAGTGTGCCTACTTTTAACCCTGCAAGTCCCGGAAAAGTCGTCAAGCTCCTGGCAAAACATCAAAAAGTTCCGGAAATTGGGATTGGTCGGAAAAAGTACTTATGATTCTGGAACACTTAAGAAAAATACTAAAAACCAAAAACGTGTCGAAACATTCTAAAATATTTCTAAAAATTTAACACGAATAACCTGAAGAAGGATCGAATAGGTTCAGAAAAGTACTGAAAAAAAAAACAATTTATTTTTTATATATTCTCAAGCATTCAAAAGGCACAGTTAAAACGTAAATGTAATTTTGAACGAGAAATTTGCCACCAAATACTGAAAGCTTCTAAAAAAATTTAATTCCTGAAAAATTTAGAGTCTGCCAAATATTCGACAATTTTAAAAATAAACGCATAAAAGGTAAAAAATGCAAAATGATAAATTTTTTTTTGTTGTGAGGACTTATTGCTTTAACGCCTGAAATTTCCCCAAAAATCCTGAAAACTCAAAAACTAATACCGAAAAGTTTCGAAAAACTGGAAATGGTCTTGAAAAGATGTTGTTGAGGCTGAAAGTCCTCTGGAAATTCCCAAAAAGTCATGAAAAACTGGCGAGATTGTCGGTCTTTTTTTATTTATTTATTAGGTATTTATAAACAAAAGTAATTCTTTAAGTATTTTTAGACCTAAAAATTCCTGGAAAGTCCTGAAAGTTCCTAAAATTCCAGTAAAACCTTGATATACTGAAGTTGAAGGGAATGAACAAATGCTTGGCCATACATGTATAAGTTATGTACATAGTTTTGTTATATTTATAGAATATCAATCAAAATGCAATACTTTATTTTAATTCGTTATAAGTATGGTTTCGTTTTTTTTTCAAAGCGGGATTCTTAATTCAACATATTCAGTATTCCTTAGTTCGTTATGTACAGCATTTTGGTAGACACTTCGGTTCTTTCTATCGGGCTTACACTATATAACGAAAAGTCCCAAAAATCAAGAATAGTTACGACAGAAAGCCCCGATAACTACCAAAAACTCCAAAAAGAGATATAAGAAAGAGGTCGGAAAAATAAAACTCAAATTACATTGGCAACTGCCGCAGAAAAGCAGCAAAAATCCAGATTTATGAAAATCCACAATGTACAAAAAATTCGCGAAAAAACCTGAAAAGATAAAACGCAAATAAACCGAACAGCATTGAAAAAATTCGAAGAAAATTTTGATACACTCGAAGAAGAAACAAACTACGTAAAAAATTGCAAGCCTAGAAATAACAAGCAAACCTTGAATTTTAGTTTTGCCTACAGCATTAGTAAAAGCTTAACGGCATTTCTTGCTCAAAATTAGAAATGTGCTAGAGGTCTGTTCCAATATGGTATTCTAAGCGCCCCTGCGATTTCGAATTTTTCCTAATCTTTTTTACGAAGTTGAGATAATGGTTAGGAGCTTTCATCAAATTAAATTCTAAAAGTGTTTGTTGAGAATATATGGGCATTTGTACACAAGGTTTTATAAATATCATTATACACATATTAATCGATAACTTATCGATACATAATTATGGAATTTTGTAAACAAAATAATGGATATTATTATAGATATCGCAGTGGGCAAAATTATAGAAATAACTACCGATAAATTTATCGACATTAAATAGTCATTTATCACGGCAGGAAAATAATTGAAATTTGTATCGTTATCGAAATCTACAAAATAATAATATACGAATAATCATCGAGATCTGTAATCGAAATTTTTAACGAACTCAAAGAAACACCTGTATTTATCTAAAAGTTCAAATAACTAACTAAGTACATATTTACAAGTTTTTTCAACACTCTCAAATTCACTTCTACAAACCTAAAGCCAAATTCCGCAAAACGCTTTTCACCATTGCTCTTTCAACTATTTCTGCACACATTCAACATATTTATGAACTCAAGTAATACACCATACCATAAGTATTTGCCAGCGCTCAGCTATGCTTATGCCATGAATTCATAACAAAGTTCATGAGCTATGCATGTATTGTCCTTTTTTGAAAAAGCATAGTTGTCACACCTTAAATTCCACAGCAGACATAAATAAAATATGTCAACGCCTGAGCAAAAACGATTTCATGGCCAAAAACACAAAGCCAAGTAAAGGCAGGCAAACATGTAAATGAGATTCATTCGCAAAACAAAAACACACAACTTTTGCCTTTGCCTTCTAACCCACACTGACTCGCCGCTGCAGAACTTTCGAGTAACTGAGTATGTAAAGCTGCACCGGCGGGAATTGGGAAAACAAAACAAAATTTAAGCCATAAAAAATGAATGCTTTTCATAAAGCCGACGATGATAGTGCGATGATACCAGCAGTTTTATGCACATATACATACATATGAATTTATTGAAATGGAACGAGCAGAAACTAAATATACGTATACATGTGTATGCATACTAGGGTGGTCCCAAAGAAGTGAAGTCGTGAAGTAGGGGGTGAGCCGTAGAATTTTCGATATCGAAAAAATATACCCCAGTTTTTTATTTTAAAATCAAAAAATATTTTCAGTTCGCTCAAAGCGCTTAAAGTTTTGTATGTATTTTATATGGGAATAAATTTAATTTTTCGTAGAAATCCCTGCAGTGAAAAGCCAAACCAGTTAGAAAAAATACTTGTTCGTTAAGTAGTATGTGCCTACCAGTTCGACAATTTCGAAGAACTTAGGCGATCAGCGACATCTGCCTTTGAATTGCCAAAGCCAAAAATAAAACGCAATTATAATTGCTTTTCTTACAAATGTCGGCTGTGGCGTCACGTGAAGACTACTGGTTCTGGTTCTGAAATTGCAGGTTCGAGGCCGCTTGGAGGTGGTTAAGATTTTTAAAGCTAAATAAATGTAAGTAAAAATAATTTATTCAATTTATAAATAAATAACAAATTTGATAATCTAATTGCATTGCAAAAAAACACTTAGGAAGAAATGCTTGTGCTATAAAAACAAAAAAATTAAACAAAAATATTTTTTTTTATTAAATTTAAAAATTACAATAAACAGCCTAAACAAAAAAATAAATTTATAAAAAATAAAAATAAAATAAAAAATATAAAATAAAAAAACTCTCCCTGTGCCAAGATTTGAACCTGGGACCTCAGGCTCACCACTGCTTTGCTCTGTCGGCCATTGTGACTGCAGGAGCGTCGCGAGCAAAAAGGCACACTTATGCTTTTCACGGGGCATGATTTGGCAGACTATCTCATCAACTGGTATAATGCTACTAGTACTTATACTAGTAGATGCTGATGCATAGCCTGACAATTGACATCTCGTAGGACATCGCAATGTTAAAAATACCAGTCGCTAACATTGAAAAAGGTTGGAACGTGAACTAGTTGGGCTGAAACGCAAACCGGTAGAATTCCAGTTCACAAGGGGGGAAGGGGGTAAATGGGCCTCAGCTTTCGCTTATGATGGGGGCTCAGGCCATTTTGCGATTGGTATTCACGCGTTAAGATTAGTAAGCCGTCAAGAGGAAGATTAAATGGAATCATCTCAGCAATTTTCCATGCTCAGAGATCAGCACTCCCTGTAGGCATCCTTTCACTGCCGAGAAACTGACACTTTCCTGTCTTACATTCGAAGTTTTGGTTCTGGACATTTTACTTAACTTTATTCAATTTTACAAGCAATTTTATTTAATTTTGTTCGTGTTTTTAATTTAATGTAATACTCCTATATTGGCAGTAAGAGCTAGTACCGCCCGAAAATACTACAGTACAGAGATATCAATAAACACCTACGACAGAAAAGGAACACATACGTTTATAAATAAACATGTACACAACACATATACAAAAACGGCACTCAAGTACACAATACATTGACAAAAATGGTACTAGACTGTCTCGCTTTGATTTCGGAATGCTTACACATTGAGAAGTTAGCTTACTGCCAATATAGAAGTATTACATATATGCTAGCCTGTCGTATCCTTTTGTTCAATTTCCTTATGTCACTGCATATAATTTTTTCATATTTTTGCCAAAAGGATAATTTTTTTTACTCAGCTCAATTTTGGTCATAAAAAGTCATAATAGCGTACATATTTTCTGAATAAAATCTTCCCGCAGCTAAACTGGTTTATCAACCTTTTTTCGGCTGTCGTAGTAGGCTCTTCACTTCATTTTTTTATATACTGTATGTATGTAATCCTATTTATTCATTTTATTTTATTTATGTAATATTTTTGTCAGCCTGAAAGTGTGCCGTCAACCAACCGCTTAGTACTTCAGTGGCTTTTGTTGTACAATCCATAAACTAAGTTTGTTAATCGCGAAAAAAATTAAATTGAATGTAAAAGTTTTGTCATTTTTAGGTGTACTTTTATGTTACCCTTTTCTTTTTCGTATTGCTACCGCCCACTACGCTTAGGCACATAACAAAAAGTTCCTGCTGAGCCATGTTTTATTGTTGTAGTTTACTGGTTAACATTTTTATTCATTTTCAAAAGAACTTTTTTTTATTCGTCAAACTATTCGTATTTATTTGATCTTCCATTTTTACATTGTTGCTATCATTGCTACGTCTGTATGAGCTTACAAACTGATTTGCTTATTTATGTATTTATGCAGCTTAGTGGAAAATAACTGTGAAAGTATTTTACTTTTTTACTTTGTGAAAATAAAACAAATGCCACTATGTTTGCATGGAGCAAAAAAAACATTTAGAAGGCAAGCGAAATATTGCAGCAACAGGCGTGAGGAGTGAATTTGAATAAAAACTCAAAAATATAAAAAATAGAAAACACACAGCTTTGCAAAGTGCCGCTACTCAAACATAAATGCAGACGCCTATTTACTTTTTTATTGTTCAATTTGCTTGTTTGAGCTTTTTGTTGTCGCTTGCTTCAAACCGTCCCGCCACAATGACTGCTGTGGGATTAATACAAACACTATTTTGCGAGTACAATATTTTTAGTGACATTCTGATTTTTATAGCTTCTATTGCACAAATAAAAATAAAAGGAAAGGAAGCTTTAGTGGCTTTTGTTTAATTAAATCATTTTATCTTTATTCACCACTTATTTTTTTTTAAGACTTGAATGGCTTAATATTTTTGTTTTAAATTGCAGTTGTGGGTGAAAGATTGTCAACATTACACATGACAAATAACAGATATCTATATTTGAAAGCCCGTAGACATACAAACATATGTACAGAGCGATGTCCATAGTGCTCTTTTGAAATATGAAATATCGGCACAAGCAAAATAAGCTCATCGATATTCAATTTAAGCTAATTTTATACAAAGCAACCCTACACACTTAAAGCTTTTACAATCCATGAAGCACTTAGTCACCTGTTGTTCAACTCACCTGTTGCATTTTTGCGCGCATAAAAGTTTGGAATTTCTCCAAACGTTCTGGCACTATTTTCATTTTCGTTTTTCCTATGCTTATGCTTACATTACAATAAAAACAAAGGAGGACTATACAGAGACAAAAGAGCGTCACGAATATTTGACTTGTAGAATTCAGGAACAGTTTTAAAAATACTTGTCTTAAGAAAATTAGAAAGCCATTTAAAAGCGCGTCCATAAATGCGAGATCGAAATCTTAATACATTTGCGCACACAGTCAGCATAAAAAGTGTGCATACCCTGACGTTTTCGCAATTTTATATAAAAAAATATGGTTAATTCAACAGCAAAAACCACAAGAATTCATTTTTTTTTTTCATACAAAACTCGGAAAAATACACGCATACCAAGAAACTTTTAAAGAAATTTTCAATTTTTTAATTCAATTTCTTAGAAAAAATTCCTTCAAAATAAGGCAAGCAAGCAATCTTTTTTTATAAAAAAATGTACGCGAAACCCCCTTAGTAAAAGTTCTCAAAAATTAATTGTAGTTTTTAGCGACATGAAACTTACACTTTATTATGTTAAAATTTAATGGGCTACAAAACTGCCCAACTGCTAAGGAAGCGAATTGAAAATTAGAAAATTTCTAGGAAAATTTCTTGCCCTTTTCCAAGTTCTACAGGAAATTAAAAAAACGCATCCTTGTGGTTTTTGCTGTTGAATGAATTTTGTTTTTATAAAAAAATTTTAAAAAATTTAAATTTAAATTGTTTTTTAAGCCTTTTCCGAGATATCGATTTTTGAAAAAAAGCTCCTTTTTAGATACCCAAAATTTTACAAACCATGGGCCGATTGGATTTGGAAATTAAAAATATTTTAAATTTTTTAATCGATTTTTGAAAATAAAAACTTTTATTTTTTAAATGCTCATAAATTTATGGAAAATGTACTGATTGGAAGCATTTATTTGGCTTTTTTCATTTTCAAAACACTTTTGCAAAATAAAATGGAAAAAATTTCTATAAAATTCCTACAAAATTTTTATATTTGTATACAATAACATAACTTTTGACCACATTAACCGATTTCTATAATTTTTTAAAAGAAAGGCTGTACCTCAGAGGTCCCTAACTAATTTTGTTTACGTTTTGTTTTAAGTTACTTGTTAACATATAATATATATAAAGTTACTTGTTAACTTATAATATATATAAAGTTACTTGTTAACATAAAATATTGATTGCCCAAAACACGTTTTGATCATCTTTCTAGAAAATTTTTTCTAAAAAAGTGTCACTCATTCCGCAAGTGTTAAGTTTTGTCCGAAAATGGAATAACATAGTTTAAGAATTCTGGCTGTATCTAATCAAATGCATTAATCAAAAAATATAGAAACAGAAAAATAAATTATCTATATATTAGCAGTGGGAGGTACTACGCTAATCACTTTCGTATAATCAATTGATATGGTTTTCCTTATGGGGAATTTACATGAGGCGATTTCACTGGCAACTATTAATTGAATGCAGCGGTTAAATGCCCTTTCCCTAATCGCCTCCAATAGAGTTGGTCAGCTGACGACTTTCGTTCAACTTTTGATTCAAATAATCGCCTATGACAGTTGAATCATCTATGTTCCCTGTTAAAGTTTGACCAATCGCCGTGGCGTATGAGTAACTTTATTTCCTGCTTATATTTCATACAAAAAAGATCATTGAAATTACCAATTTATTATGCGAAAGTGATAAGTTGAAGCGTAGTACTTCCCACTGCAATTATATAGAGAATTTCTTCCTCTACAATACAGTGTTTTTAGCTTTTTGATTAATGCAACTGATTTGACGCAGTCAGAGATCTTGGCATTGAGTTGGACCAAATATGCTAGTTTTTCATTAATTTAAAAATTCGACCCTCCTTTAATATACCGTACTAGACTTAAAAGATGCGGAATGAGTGAGAAAATTTTTTTTTCGTAGTTTTCAAAAAACTCAATCGTACGTGCTTTTCTAAATCATTCATTTATACTAAAAATTTTAAAATTTTATGGATATTGTGCAGAAATACGTTTTAGAAAATTCTTTTCTATTGTATGCTCCAAAAATATTTTGAAAATTAAAAATTAAAAAAAAATGTTCCCACTCGGCTCAATCGTTGCAAATGTATAGGCTGTACGGATTTTTTTTTAATTAGCGAGGCCTCTCTCACTTGGTACTATAAGCTAAACATTATGAATAAAATAGGAGATGCAAAAGCCAAATGGTGATGGTATTTAAATTTTTCTCAATTTTAGGCGGCATTCCTGGAATTATGGGTAGGTTTTCATTCGCGGTACAGAACCAAACCTCAAAAAAAAAAATCAGCCATTGAATCCACTAAAGCATTTAACAATTTTGGTGACTTTTCTCTGAACAGAACTGAATATTTGTGATCGTATTTTTTTGTTATTTTTTAATTATTTTTTATGGCAATTTATTAATTTTCTTGCGACAATTTTTCAAATTTGCAATTAATTGAGTGAAATTTTTAAGTTTTACATAAAATAGGTCGAAGTGGTGATAAACTAACAAATGAATTTTTTATCTTCATATTGTTTAAGTACTTCTTTAACCCTTCCTGTTTCCCTTAATATTCGCCTGGAACAAATATTTTTTTTTATTTAGAACTAAATGCCACTAAAAAATTCGAGCACATCCACTAATCAAATTATATATCAAAAGTTTAACTGTGTTTTTATTTTTTCGTATCTTTCGCATTCGTTATGTTTATAATAAATTCATTTCTTTAAACACGTTGAACAAATTTTGTTTCACATCGCAACTTCGAAGTCCATTACTTTTCATTACCTTTCTATCACGTATAGCTTTTTACCACGCTTTTCAAAAAAACTCAATATTTTCAATTGCTTTCAGCTTAATTTTTGAAATTCTTTCAACTGTACATACAATATTGCAAATTCGTATTATTTTTTTTTTATTACTTTTTTTCTTATTTGAAGTCACAACAATTGCTTGCGTCAACTTATTCACAAAAACGCCACATTAAAAGCAAAGCCTTCAAACAACACTTCCACAAGCGCACATCAGCAATAATAACAACAACAACTCAATACCACAAACAACACTTCCGTGACACTTCCGCGTGGACAGCTGTGGCCGTTTAGACAACGTTTTTTGTTATGCGGTTTTTCCGTTCTGTTGGAGTGCTGCGCGATTCGCGCACAACGGTAAGCGACAGCTAACTATTTGCACGCGTTATTTACTACAAAATATAAAAAAAAAAACATTTTTTTGCTATACTGTCACTTCAGCCACTTAGCGGCTGTCTGCTGCCACTTGCGCGAAAATACCGTTGCGTTTTGAATGCGCACGCCATGGGGCACTGAAATTTATATAGCACCACCGCTTACGGTTCAAGAACAACAACAGCAATTATAGCAAAAACCGCGTGATGACAGACGAATGAGCCTAATTTAATTAGGCTAAAACGATAAATATTTGAGTGTGTAAAATATGGTGGTGGTAAGGGGCAAAATAGTAAAAACAAAACTTACACATACGAACGCATAAGATGTATTTCCTATGAAAAAGCAGCTTTGATGGATATCAATAGTGTGGCATACAAATGTCAGTAACGCGCAGAATGGGGAAGACAAATTGCTGGAAGTCTGTGTGTACGAGTATGTGTGTGTGGGTGTGTAATTGCGTTTACCCAGTAGAAATCGATTGTACGCATTCAGGAAAGTATGCATGCTGTATGAGTGAAGTAGTGGGAACAATTCATGGGACGTCATGAATTTTCACAAATAAATTCAAATTCTAGCGAACTGCAAGCGAAGGTACGTAGTTGTTGTTTTAAGTACATTTCTTGATAAATTTTACTACTATACAGCAGTGGAATTTTTGTAATATTTGGAGTCTTGTACAAAAATTGTAGTGAACGGACGTGTTGTGCGATAATATTTATATTCTTCCATTAATGCATTTTCGTGTGTTTGAAACAATATAACAGCCATATGGATACAGCAGTAGTACAAATGTATGGTTAGAGTACGCATATGCGCTCTGAGAAACCACACGTGTTAAATGGCAATGAAGGTTCATTTATACTGGCATGTATACGCAGCACCAAGTTCATGCCACCAACAGCGATGTCGTGTGCATAAAACTTTTACCTGGTAATTTTGTACTTATTTGTATATGTATGTGAAATTTTACCATATCCCCACACATATACATACATATATATTTACAGATGTAAGAATGTATTTTCACAATTATATTTATTTCCATCTAAACAAGTCTACTTGTCAGTCACTCAGCCGCGGACAGCCAGTGTTAACGAATGTTTCAGCCATCATAACGCAACATGACAGCAATAGAATTTATATAGTCGCGTTTTAGGCGCCAGTTGTATTACTAATAGACTAATGAGAATGCTGTCAACAAGTGTTCATTATACATCTATGTATGTATATATAAGTACATGCCTTAAACAATTCTATAATTTCATTTCCGAAAGAAATAAGAAATCGAGACTCAGAAAAACGCATAGCAAGTATCAAATAATTAAGTAAAGAATATATCCTCAAGCTTTTTCAAAAGGTACAAAGGAGTGCGGAGCAATGCATAAGTTGAGCTCTTTGTTCCTCCCCGACCGAAGACTTTAACGTGGTCCTACATCTGCTCCAGCTTGATTTAGTAGCTCGGGAAACCGCCTTAAGACTTAGAGAGCAAGGCTCCTGGACTCATGGTCCATCAAAAATTGTATCCTTTTAAAGGAATGAATTCCCAAAAATAATAAAAATGGTTTAGTTTATAAAGAATCAAACGGCTGAACTATTTAGTCCCGAAAAACTCCAGAACATTTTGCACATGCTATCGCTCGATATTTGGTGCACCTTTTTGTTATTTATTTCTGAATATCCAAATCGTCTCATGTCACAAAAGGATTCACTAACTTATAACCTAAAACGGATATATGGTTTTCGATGAGACCGATGAACCGAGGGCGCGCAGAACTTCAAATCGGGACAGGAAGAAATCCAGCTAGAAAATTCTACTGCAAATTGGACAACAATGAATTGTATTCTAGACCGGTGCTAATACCTGCAGCGATGAATATCGAAACCTCAAAAGTCGAAAGTGGTCCAAATTACACAGGAGATATTAAGACAAACTTTTCAACACTTCAAAGCTCTGACCAATGATAAAGCGACTTAAAACCAACAAAGCGCAATTTGGTCAGATGGATACATGGCCGAGGATGGCAATATCAGTTAACTTTATCCAATCCAAACAAGGTTAATCACATTCATGCGACTTCTTCAAGCTTATATTGGAATGCGTAATAGTTTCTTACAGCCATCGCGATTATAGTCGTAATGGCCAACAAACAAAAAACAAAGGCACATCAAATTTTAGATTTTAACCATTTTATAACAATTTCTGCTCTTATGTGGTCTGAGTGCGCTTTTTGCCAAAAATTGCACTTAAAATTTTCCGAAGTTCATTTTTGTGATTCAAGTCAATTCTGATTTTGTTGATATATTATTATAAGTAATTCACTTTTGAGTGCACTCATAGCATACAGCAATTTCTGTTATCAAAGGATATACAATTGCATTACTGTCAAGTAAAATACAAATGCAATACAAACATTTCAATGTTATTTCCACCCAAAAATCACAGTTATATAACTCACTGTAGTCAGCGGGTTGAAGTATTGAAAGCATTTTGTATTGATAGTTCATTTCATAAGAACAAGACTCTTCAATGCACCAAACGTGGAGGAGGAGCTGTAGAAAGTGCTTTATAGACATAAATAAATTTATCCACATTTCGCTTGCAACTTTTTATGTACACTTTATAATATTCATTGTTTTCGCATAAATTCTCATCCTCAATCATGTGCATACACACGAGTTTGTACCTTAAGTGTATTTCAGTTAAAGTGCATTTTTTAGGAATTGGAGAGTTACTGCTCAAAACAAAAAAAAACATTCACAAAAAATCTCTGCATCGTTTGAAACTGCACCAGTGGCTCCCTTGAGTTATGCTATGAAAGTCTAACTTTGTTTCTCGGTAATTTTGGGCCATTGGTTTTAATACTTAGGCCTATAATGCGGCTATCTCCAGCTAAATTCCAACCAAAGCCCGTAAAGGAAGCTTTGAAGAAAGCTTAAAAGGAAGTTTAAGGGTACCATCAGGAAAGCACAGAAGAAGTTTTGGAGAAATTTGTGCGACAGCCTAGAAGAGAAGTCGGAGCAAGGCCACCTATGGAAGGAACTTTCGAAGTATCCGGCGTCTGAGGCGTTAGTTTTTATCAGAAAGTTCCTCGGAATCCAACCATCTTTACTTCTAGCTTTCCATTGGCATCTGTGAAAATTATAGGTGCCATAAGGGTGGACTAGGCTACAGGGCCTTGCAAATCTGCGGGAATGGGGGTATTTTCCCCGACGTACTTCAGGTGAAATTCGGCACTCTGATCCCGTGGTTAGTTTTCCTTTATGCGGCTTATCAAATACCAAACCTCATACCCAAGATTTGGACGCTAGAGTAAGTTTTGTTTATTCAAAACGGAGCAAATTCTTTCCATATAAAGCCAAACGACTTCCTACCGATAACTCTTACTTCCTTCTTTCACAAGGTAGCAGGAAGGCTGTTGGATATGCATACCAAGCTGTAGACTAAATAGCTATCAGCATGTCTATTGAAAGGCAGATTTCTTGACACAGCTCTTCGTTTCTTAGAAGAAAATTAATGAACTCTTCTTAATCTAACTGCCTAAAATAATGCAGAGTAGGGATTAAGCACGCACAAGTTCACGCACAATTTGAATGGAAAATACTTTTCAAGATGACTCTTAGCCAAAGTTTTATTGAGTGAAAAAAATTAATACTTCATATCACGGCAAAATTTATTCGAATACATGCGTTTTGTTCTTATTGAGCTCCATAAGGACATAGCTCTTCTAAAGTAACATGCCTGCACTAAGTACTTCGCTACTCCCCACAAAATCTTCCTTAATTTTAGAGTAGTTGCATGCTATTTATGTTAGCAAAAACAAAAAAAAATTTAGTGGCAGCAAATAGAAAGTCAGCCAAGGGATGCATATACATACATATGCAGAAGAAAAGCAATATACTATTAGTTGACTGCTGGCTGCCATCTTTTCAGCTTATAAACATAACAATAACATAACAATAGAGAAAGAAACAAATACAAAAGCAAATAGAGCGGAAATCTGTAAAATCTGTAAAATCTGTGTGTCTAGTGGCATTCGTTGCTGGCAGTGGCACGGGTAGAAGACTATCGAGCAGAACTAGCAACAGCAAATGCGCACAAGTTGTGGGGAGAATCAACCGACACTAACTCAACTTAAAAAGTTTAAGTAGAAATCCACAGCAGCTCAACGAAGTAAAGTCAAAGTCGAAGAAGCCATAACAAAGTAATCCAACGCTAATACGAGGTTAAGAGGCAAGTTTAATACGAGCGTGCGCACATGTGTATCTACATAAATTTATGCATTTATAGTCACATGTATTAATATATACATACATACATATGTATGTACGCACGCTTGTATGTGCTTGCAGTTGGCAAATATGTAGTAACTGAGGATATTGTCGGTTGATGCACGATTGAGGTAAAGAGCACTTGCGGCTCATATAAAAAATATGTGCAATCGGGGTAGTTGACTGATTTATTGGAGTTATTACTTACAAGAAAGGAAGACTACTAAAAAACTTTGTACGCGTTAGAAAGCTGTTCAAGGAAAGAAGCGGTGCAGAAGAGCCAATGCTTAAAAGGATACTCACAGTTTCCGAAGCAAGTGTATACAGAATGTTTTTTAATGGGGAGCGGAAATATAAGGGGAAATAATGTGAATCTTGGGGAAAAACAGTATTGAATAAATATGACAGAAAATTTTATATTAAATAGTTAAAAGCAAAGAAATGCTCACTTATATATACCCTGATAACTATAAGCTGATATTGTACATATGTAACTAAAAAGAGTTTTAGAGTTTATATGCTAGCTATGAATTTCGAAACACCAATTGTTCAAAAAAAGGTCTACTTAACAATTTTAGTTTACTCATATAAACAAAATCAAAGCAGTATTCTATGTCAGAGTATAATTTAGCCGTTGCACATGGTTTACTATTTATCTAATGTAATGTCATCGTTATTGTATGATTTTTTTTTCGTTCTTTAATAACACTGTAGGGGCGCTAAAATTACACACAAACATGCCGAGACACGTAAACTTAATTTTGGCTTGTTGATTATGGATCTGTACACCATTTTTCTAGATCAGGTTGTTTTCCTAAGAAATTTTCATAATAAGCTTGCATGGTAAATGAAAAAAATCTACATTTTATATGGAAAATGATACTACTACGCCATGTACGAGAATTTACGAGCATTACGTTTACGATATGGCGTATACGTAACATTCTTTCCTACTCCTATTTCACACAAAACCATTCACATTGCATATCTATTGATTTTCATCGTTAGTAGCTTCATTTAAGTTTACGTTTTGCTACTTTTTTTCTTCATTTCAAAGCTTGAGATTTTCCCAAATTTTACTATTATCCTTGATTGCAAATAAATTAAAAATTACGATTTTGCAATAATTTTTAAATCAGAGTCTTGTTATTTAACGGTTAATTGCGGTTGCTGATTTAAATCAACTAAACTCTAGAAAACCTTTATAAAAATAAAAAGGATTGTAAAAAATATAAACCAAACTTTCCATCGGAAAAGCCAGCTTTTTTAGGTTTAATTTAATATAGCAATGAAACAAGATTTGCAATCACCAAAGGAAATTATAGCATTTATTACAAAAACGGTATAGAAAAATACTCGTATATAAAACCTATATTTTTTTGGAAAGTGTTGCCACCTAGCTGCTTAGACCCTGGGCTATGGGTTTGATCAAATATATTTGCCTATATTTTATCCTTTTCCCACAACTGCTTGTCTTTCCGATGGATCACATTGTCAACGATGGACCAATTTTACTCAGAATGACACCGAGTGGTGTTAAAATTGTACAAGCTCTAAAAAATACCGAGTAGTTGTGTGCAGTAAACAACTCAGCACATCAATCTTATTCACCTACTGTTCTATGCTGGGGAGAAGGTTATGCATCCATCTTCTTTGAGAACCACGATTTCACCTCTCTTGCTTATTGACAGAGGTTAAAAATACAAGTAAAAATAAAATACGGATTAATTAAAACAAAAAAAATATAAATATATATCACATGAATATCGCTAGCCTAGAGTGAAAATTTGGTAAGTCCGCAAAGTCCACTTTTTATGAAAACTCATATTTTCGAAAAGGATAAAGGTACTTTTAGTACGAAATCGTTTAATAAAGATCGAATCCCTCTGATTCGTATGGATTTTTGCTTTGCTTTAAACAGGAAAAATGTTGTATTCAAAGTTTTGCAAAATACTTGAAGAAAATGGCTTTAAGCAGTTTTTTTCCTCTCCTGTAAATTTTTAAAATGGGACTTAGCAACTTTTCACCCTAAGCTAGCGATGTATAGCAGGGACCGTAACAGTTACAAGTTTTATTTAAAAAAATCGCTCTTTAAGAGTTATGTTTTTGACTTTTATTTAATTACTCATCAAATAACAGTTATTTCTAATATGTATTTTATAGATCTAAAATAGCAATTGTTTTTGATTTTCATCTAAAAAAATATGCAAATAACAAATTTGTTTTTAATTATATGTCTTAGATAACAATTATCGAAGACTTTTATTTATAAAAGTCATATACAAAAATCAGGCAGTGACTTTTACTTTTAAAAGTCATCAATATAAATCAGTCACAGACTTTTGTTTTTTAAATCATACTTTTAGACAATACATATAATATAAAATTAAAAATTATCTGTTATTTGCAAATTATTTAGTTAAAAATCAAAAATAATTATTTTTTGCATTATTTAGATAAAAATCAAAAATAAGTGTTTTTTTTTTAAGTTTGCATAAAAATTGCAAATAAAAATTTATTTTCAAATTTGATTTCCGGTGAAACAAGAAATCGATTGGTATGCATCACTTCGTTGTAGAACATTTCCTTCATAGTGAATTTTTCAATGACAGTTTTCATCAATAACTGTTATGCTCGGTCCCTGATATGTAGCAATGATCAATACAGATGCCAAAGTTAAACGAATTCGGCTCAGGGAATTCAAAAAACAAACACAAATTTGAGGGTCTCATGTTTCCTTCAAGCTGTAATGTATATCGAGCCCTGGACGCGAAAATAAAGTAAGCGGACTTTTTTCAAAATTTAATTTTGATTCATAAATGCTCTTAAATCACCTGCATCAAAAAGTAATTAAACTATAAAATATATACATTATTTTAGCGGTTAGGGCTCGATATGTCGACTTTCTTCTTCTTTGCTCTTCGTTATTTGGAAACCCGAAAAATTGGAAGATAGAAGATCTTTTCCTAACCAAGACAAAACTTATTTACGCATAAAGCGGTGTAGTATTTTATATGTTGGCCGAATTCAATAAGGCACGTATTCGATTCCCTTCTATGCTGATTGACGCCAATTGGAAATGCCAACTGATGCTAAGTCCTTCTCCAACTGGTATTTTTATCCTCTGCCACCACCAACGGCCGCAGCATTTCTCATAGATTTACAAAAATTGTATTTTTTGTTAATTTTTCATATGAATTGTTTTTAACTAAGAATTTGTGAAGCCGATCCTGAATTTTCAAACNAAAAATAAGTGTTTTTTTTTTAAGTTTGCATAAAAATTGCAAATAAAAATTTATTTTCAAATTTGATTTCCGGTGAAACAAGAAATCGATTGGTATGCATCACTTCGTTGTAGAACATTTCCTTCATAGTGAATTTTTCAATGACAGTTTTCATCAATAACTGTTATGCTCGGTCCCTGATATGTAGCAATGATCAATACAGATGCCAAAGTTAAACGAATTCGGCTCAGGGAATTCAAAAAACAAACACAAATTTGAGGGTCTCATGTTTCCTTCAAGCTGTAATGTATATCGAGCCCTGGACGCGAAAATAAAGTAAGCGGACTTTTTTCAAAATTTAATTTTGATTCATAAATGCTCTTAAATCACCTGCATCAAAAAGTAATTAAACTATAAAATATATACATTATTTTAGCGGTTAGGGCTCGATATGTCGACTTTCTTCTTCTTTGCTCTTCGTTATTTGGAAACCCGAAAAATTGGAAGATAGAAGATCTTTTCCTAACCAAGACAAAACTTATTTACGCATAAAGCGGTGTAGTATTTTATATGTTGGCCGAATTCAATAAGGCACGTATTCGATTCCCTTCTATGCTGATTGACGCCAATTGGAAATGCCAACTGATGCTAAGTCCTTCTCCAACTGGTATTTTTATCCTCTGCCACCACCAACGGCCGCAGCATTTCTCATAGATTTACAAAAATTGTATTTTTTGTTAATTTTTCATATGAATTGTTTTTAACTAAGAATTTGTGAAGCCGATCCTGAATTTTCAAACGTAAAATTGTCATTTTGAGTACATTCTCTTATCGGATCTCTCTTTCTTTTTTCAATATTTCGGCACTCCGATGTTGGGGAATGTACCATGATAAAAAAAATAGGAAGGTAGAACCGCTGAGAGGAATTTTTCGAATTCTTGACGTTTGCAAGCAATTTTATTTTAAAATTTTACAAAAAAACTCACACACATATTCTCATTTTCAATCTCAAACAAAAACCACTTTGAACAATTCCTTTTTTTTACTCTCGATTTTATATGATTTTAAATTGTTGGCAAACTTCAAAAAAAAAAAAATCATGGCCGACGAATTGAGAGAACGGTTTTACCTTACCATGTTGAATGTACTAGCAATATAGAAGTATTACATATATGTTCTTAAAGATGATTTATTCAATCCACTTTGAATGGATGTAGCGATGGATATATAACCAGCTGCTTGCATACCTATTTATTTATAAGTACATGTGCATTAACATATATTTCTGTTAACGTGTTCGATCAGCCTATTATTTCTCACTTAACACTCCGCTCTACTTTGATCCAGTCTGCGGTTGAATATTAATTTAGTCATGATTATCCAATAGTATTACCAAAGCTTGTGGCAACAATTGCTTGTTTGTTTGCATTAATTTCAAATTGAATTTCTATCATGTTTGTATGTATTAAGTTATTTGTATATGTATTACGAGTATGTAGCACTCAAGATAGGAGTATGTAGCAACGCTGATGAATAAAATAATTGAGTAAGCAGAAGGAAATTAAATCTTGAAACAAAAGCTTCAGAATAAATATTTAATACGAAACCAAATTTATATGCAGCTAAACCGAAAGCAAGCTAAAAGGTGTTGCGATTGCATAAATATTTTACACAAAATTTTCTTGAATACGTAAGTTTAGAATAGTACATGTAAATTTGCTTGAGAAGGACTCTTGATTAAACTGCATGGGGCTTATGACCAACTATTATTTGTACAAATACAATCATACTTACATATAAATATATGTATTTACTTACGTATCCAAGTTTAAACAGCTTTGTTCGTACCAATTTTCTGTGGCAAGAATTTTCAAACTTAAAACAGTTTTCAAATGGAAAATATACAACAGTGCGTATGAGTAATTTTCTAAACTTGTCATGTTTCGTGCGTGTAGGTTTCTCTGAATCTCGTTTCCCAGTAAGTTGCTTAATTACTGTGCTAAGCGGAGAAGGGCAAACTTTTTTAAGTGCAATTATTTAAATTTCTTCCTCTCTGGAGAGGGTTTTTTTCCATTGCATTACTTTTCGAAAAATCCCATAAAATAGCGAAAAATCCTGAAAATATTTCGAAAATATCGAAAAAATTCGATAAGACTTCGAAGTCAAGAAATTTCCAGAAAATATCACAAAATGTATGGAAAAAGAACAATAAAAAGCTCAAGGTCCTGATAAATAGTGAAAATTCTAGGAAAAAAATTCCGATTGAATTTCGAAAACTTTGAAAATGTACGAAAAAATCTCGATAATATTTCGACAAGTTTCGAAAGGAAGGGCAGTTTTCTGGCCTTTATTTTTTTAGAAAATCATAAAAAAATAAAGTTATGATATAAATGTTTACCTTGTATCGGAAGCCTGCTGTATAGTTCAGCAAAAATACTAAAAAATTTTCAAAAGGCCCAAAGAACCAAGAAAATGCTAATAAAATTCGAAAAGTCGCGAAAAAATCTACTGAAAGTCAAAAAAAATAATGAAAGTTCCGAAACATGCCAATTATAAGTGAAGAAAAGTGCTGGAAAATTTTGGAAAACGTCGCAAGAATAGGAATTATATTTCAAAAGGTCTCAAAGAATTCTGCAATTTTTGCTGTTTCACTTTGGTAATCATAACAACGCCACAATATTACCATTTTCAAACAAATACCGCCATGCTTCGAAAAGTCCCAAAAACATTCGTAATTTTCAAAACTGTTAAAAAAAAATATCGGAAAATTTCGAAAAAGTAACGCAAAGTAACGAAGAAATTTCGGTACGTATCTAAACGTCCAGAAAATACTCAAGAAGCTTCAATCAATAAGTCCCACAAAAAGGCCGATTAAATTTAGAAAAGTTCTGAAAGAATCCGAAAACATCAAAAAAAAATTGGAAGTTCCCAAAAGTCCCCAAAAAGTCCTTTGATTGTTCACTGCTACTTAGCTTCTCGCCTAATGCAAGGTTCACAATTTAATATGCGTGTATCCGAAAAAAATTTATTATTGACTTCCCCCACTGCAGCATTTAACAGAAGTTGATGGGCCACAGTGGCGAAACTTTATACCCGTCACACCGGTTAAAGCATCGAAATGAATTTGCGATGCTACGAAATAGTTGAATGAAGTTGCAATAGTTTGTAAATGAGAAAAAAATTTGGAAAATGTAAAAACAAAAAATTTTACGAATCATTAGGCTTGCATCCATAGTATCGACACCGAAAAAATCTCAAACAAATTTTAGAGTTCCCGAGAGCTAACAGAAAAAATGTTCAGCACATCCATATGTTTATTTGAGTTTGAAATCCAAAACACTTTTATTGGTAACCAGCCTTTGAAGCAAAAAAGGTTTAATAAAATCGAAAAGGTTAAAAAACAATTAAATTTAATTGCAAGCTTTTTCTTTGCACTTAAAAGCATGGCATCACTACGTGTTTTTTGTCCTCAACCTTTACACGCAGTCACCATCGATGGCCTCTCAGGTCGACTGTCTGCTGCACTTAACGTAAATGAAATAATTACCTTGAACCGCATAAAGTCAAAACAAAAAAATTGCTAAGTAATTCTTGTTGCTGTACAGCAGTCATATTCCACTGACGATTTAATGCCATTACCAGTGTCAGTTGGAAGAGCACCACAAGCAGCGCACAGCTAAAAATGTAAAATAGATTATAGAATAGCATACAAGCAACGCACTTACGCGAAGTGAAGCAAACAAAAACAGCAAAGCAAAATAAATAAATGTCTCTGTCTGTAATTCAAGCAACCGTAATGAATCCACTAAACGCCGCCTATGGGAAATGGCCGTGCACTTGAGAACAAGCAAGCAAGCAAACGACAGCGGCTAGTTGATGGCAAGACCAGCAAAAATTGGAAAATCCCTCAACTGCTTGTCGCGCGCGCTGTGATTTCTCGTACGTTAAGTTCAGAGTTTTTTTTTTGCGGATCTCTTTAAATGTCTAATTTAACTGGTCATGTTTGGTGTTGAGACGTTGTGGCACTAGCAACCACAGGTTGCTCACGTAATTTTGCATTGTTGTGCATTTTGTGTAACTGCGATATTTTTAAATAACGTAACTAAGCAGCGGAAAAATATACATAACATATATGATACAACTAAGCTCCGGAGAAAGCTAATATATATATTTTTTTTTTTACACTAATTATGCTTATATGCTTTTGCAGCAAGTCAACGCTTCAGTGAGCTAATAATATCCAAAGTTTGCTAGTTTTTTCATAAAAGGGCTATTCGAAAGAAACTATATTGAAAGGCTCTTTCCTTGCTTTTTCTTTTAAAATTAAGTTGGCACTTAAAGTAAGTTTTTAACTTTTTTGACGACAACGGTTTAGATTTATTTCAAAAACTGCAACTAACTTTAGGTGCCAACTAACTTTAACCATGATGTTTTTTAAACTTGATTTTCTTTTCATAATTTTGCTTTCTTTTCTTGAATTAATTTTTGTTTTCTTTTTTTAGCTTAATTTTAATATTATATTCTTTTAAAAAGAATTTTTTTTACTTCACTTAATTTTTAGGAAACTATTTTATTTAATTTTTAAATTTTTTATTATTTATTCATTTGGTTTTAATTTTTTTTATTAGCGGTATTATTTACAAAAAAAATGAATTTTTTTTCATTTAATTTATAATTAATAGCCTTTATTTTTTATTGAACATTCTTTTAATTTCTATATTTCCATCTTTTAAAAAGAAGTATATTTTTATGAGCTTCATTTATAAATTTATATAATAATATTTTTTTTAGTTTCATGGAATTTTTAGAAACGTGTTCTAGGTTATTGTTTTTTTTTGTTATCTTTGTTTGGTTTTCGCAAGCCTTATTAACTTGTTGAACTTTTTCCATTTATTTGTTTTTTTTTTCTCTTTTAATTTAATCTTTTTAAAACTTTCTTTTAATTATTTTATTATATATATTATAAAAACAAAAGTATTTTATATTTTAATTTCATTTAATTTTTAGGAACTTATCTTTTCCGATTTAAAAATTTGTCTTTCTTTATTTATTTAATTTTATTCTAATTTTTTATTTTATTGTTTCAAAAAGAAAAATATTTCTTCAATTGCATTGAACTTTTAGGATCTTATTTTACTATTTTTTATATTATCCTTTTAATTTGTTTGTTATATTTATTAAAAAGAAAAACATTTTGTTTTTAAACTTGTTTAATTTTTAGGATTTTTTTTCTCTTTTCCAAAGTTTATCTTTCGTTATTTTTTTAAATTTCCTTTACTTTTTCTGTTGTATTGTTTTAAAATGAAAAATATTTTTTTATTACATTGAATTTTTAGGACCATATTTTAGTTATTTTTTCTTTTTTAACATAATTTTTAACTTAACGTACTTTTAGTTTTTGTATTATATTATTTACAAAGGAAAATATTTTATTTATCACTGCATTTAATTTTCAGTAACTTATTCTTTTTTTTTATTTAAAATACTCTTCTATGTTTATTTATTTAGTTTTTAGATTTTTTTGCACAAAAAAAATTTTGAATCTCATTTAATTTTGGTAAACTTATGTTAATATAATTTTTTTATTTAATCTTATTTTAATTTTTAGCTTTTATTGTTTCAAAAAGCAAAATATATATATTTTTTTCATTTAATTTTTAGAAAACATTACAAGGCACTGCACCAACAGTCCAATGATGGTGCAAAGCAAACATTTTTCGGGAAAAGCCCCCAGCTCTCTAGACGCAAGACAAGATCACTCAAGCACTTAGGATAAATATCACTGTTGCCTCGCAACCTTAGCCTAAAGATTAAGGAAACAATAGGCTATTAATAATCAGAATGAAATCAGAGCTATGATAGGCACACGGGTACAGTTTTTTAGCGCGGCCCAAAGCTTCAAACGGTTGTAGTGCCAAATAAGAAAAATATGTGCCCACCTCAGACACCGATGGCCATATGTGGTATGGGCCACATTCACTCAGTAATTCCTTTCGCAGCACCAAGTATTTTAAAAACTTTTATTGCAAAAGCACTAGCAATAAAGAATATTGGATTTTTCTCCAGAAACCACTCAGCTTCTATTCTTTGTTCTTGAAGGAATTTTAGGGAAAATTTGCATACATATCTCGACATTACCTAGAATTTTTGTGCTTTGGTATTCTTACAAATTTGAAAGAGTTCTTATTCATTTTATTGAAAAACTATTTGTTCTTATGTTGAAAACCACAAAGATATCGTCTTTCTCTATTTCTATTTTACCATTTTTTTGTTTGATCTTTCTTTACTTCTGGTTTTTATTTCTCACTTATTCCTCCTTCTTTTGTTTCTATTTCTCTATTCTCATTATTTTTTTCCTTTCATTGGCAAAATGGCAAAAATATGCCCGTAATTTCTGTACGGCCTTAATTGCTGCCAAAATGCTTCGAATGCCGCAAACTATTTTACTGCTACTAGAAAAATGTCAACAAATATATAACACATACATATGTAGGTGCGTATATGAAGTACTGCAAGCATACGCGTATTTTTATACCCGAGCGCACTTGTGCACAAGGGTATTATAACTTTGTTCACATAACGGTTGTTTGTAACAGGCAAAACGAATCGAGATAGATATAGACAAATGTATACATAAATGATCAG
>NW_016157100.1:92147-100183 GCF_001687245.7 Rhagoletis zephyria
GGCGAAATCGGACAATAACCACGCCTACCTCCCATATAACGGTAATTTTCATAAATACGAAAACTGCGATATTTTGGTAACTACTGAGGATAATTCACTCAAAATTGATATTTACAACAAGGTTTAGACGAAAGATAAGAATATTTGAAATTTTTGGAAAATGGGCGTAGCCACGCCCACTTATGGTTTCATGTGTATAACTTGGTAACCGCTGCACCTATTTCTTCCAAACTTGGCACAGTTGTTGGTCCTGGTACAGCATACCAAATGGCCGAAAATTTTTAAAATCGGACAGTAACCACGCCCACATCCCATATAACGGTAATTTAGAAAAATACGAAATCCTCGATAAATCAGTAAATATTAAAGCTAATTTTTTCAAAATTGATGGTTGCAACAATTCTTAACAAAGAAATACGCTTATGGTAAAATTTTAAAAAATGGGCGTGGCACCGCCCACTTATGATCACATATAGGTATCTCGGTAACCGTTGTACCAATTTGTTCCAAACTCAGTACGGTTATTGTGCTTGCCACATAAAAGCATACCGCTGAAAATTGTTGAAATCGGACTAAAATTACGGCTGCTTTTCATATAACGGTAAATTTCAGAAATGCTTGAAATTTCATTATTTTGAAATTTAAGGACGCTAATTTACTTAAAATTTATACACCCCGGCTTATCATGTAGCGGTAGCTTTTGGAAAGGTGGAAAACATATATTTAATACTTGCGCCGGGTATTTAATGTTCGGCTCCGCCCGAACTTAGACTTTCTTACTTGTTTTGTTTTCAAACGTTTAAGCGTTCACGTCTCGCATATCCTTGTCCTTGGCCTCATCACGGCCATTGAGCAAAGAATTTCATCATTATTTTTGCATTTAATTGCAAGCCGCATATTTTTTACTCATTTATACGCACACCCATTGCTTATACGCATGAACACTCAGCTGATTTTTGTACGTTTGAGGCAGCTGACTTCACAGTCGAACGCATGGCAAAGCTGGAAAAAGTAGTATTTGTATATGTAAATTATTATACTAAACTTTACTCTGCTATAAAGCTGCATCCTCAAAATTTCTAAGAAATGGGATTGAAAAATTTAAATTTTCGATGAAAACTTCTTTTAATTTATCGCATTTTACCGAGTTCTCTATTATATAAAAAAATAGCTCTTGTGATATTTGCTGTTGAGATAACTATATTGTATAAAATATTTTTATAAACAAATAAGAATAATTTTGTATGAAAAATATCGTAAAAATGTCAGGGTGTGCATATTTTTAACGCTGATTCTATTTCATCCAAATTTTGAATATATTTGGTTATGGATTTGTAAACAGTTGGTAATCCCTTTCAAAAATTTAAATAAAGAATTAAATCAGGGAAGATTTGCGATTGACTCTTATGCAGTTACATTAAATAGTTTCATTAGGATATTTAACTTAATTTTTAATTAAATTTTTGAGAAGGTGGCATCTACATATGTTCAAAATATTTTGAAATATATTCTTTTGCAACCACTGTGTTTGACAGCCATATTAAAATATTTTACATAAGTTCTGAATTAAATTGATTTTGAGATCCTAAAATAGTGGCAACCCATTTCGAAAAATGTTTCCACACAAAGCTTTCTCTAACCTCTTTGACTTTATACCCATATTAAAAGAGTAAGAGTTTGGGGACTTGTTAATTAAATTGATTTTGAATTTCAATATGGCATCCCCAGTCGAAAATATTTTTAAAATAAAACTTGCATAAACCTCAATTGATTTCTACGCAGATAAACATATTTCATTTAACTTGTAAGTTAAATTGATTTTACTGTTTTGAGAGATGGCAACCCTCCTTAAAAATATTTTCAAAATAAATCGTTTTCGAGCGCTCCTCGTGTTAAACTGATAGATATTGTAATATTTTTTTCAAAAACATTTATTAATTATTATTGGATTTTAAATAATTTTTGAAAAAAGAACGGCTCAAAAGCCCCTATATATGGTAATCCAATTTATAGACTATCTGTGGGAGAAAGTTTACTGCAATAAATCTAGCCGTTTTAGCGTGAAAGAGGAAAAAACATAGTCAAACACTCACTCTCAAACTTTCACATTTATTATAAAAATTACTTAGTAAGATAACGAGACAAGTATCAGCCAGCTATAACATTCCACTTTTCCTAATTACGCACAACTAAACGTACATGGTTAAACTTGCTTTCAAAATAAATAATTATAAAATATATTTCGTTGTAAAGTCTCGCCAAAAAAACTTAAATTTAGTTTATAAATCCAATGTATTGTAACATTTCGAAGCAAAAATCAAAAGTAAGTAAGTAAGTAAGTAAGCAAGTAAGTAAGTAAGTAAGTAAGTAAGTAAGTAAGTAAGTAAGTAAGTAAGTAAAGTAAGTAAGTAAGTAAAGTAAGTAAGTAAATAAGTAAGTAAGTAAGTAAGTAAGTAAGTAAGCAAATAAGTAAGTAAGTAAGTCAGTAAGTAGGCAAGTAAGTAAGTAAGTAAGTAAGTAGGTAAGTAAGTGAGTAAGTAAGTAAGTAAGTAAGTAAGTAATGAATGAATAAATAAATAAATAAATGAACGAATAAATAAATAAATTAATTAATTAATTAATAAATAAATAAATAAATAATTATTGTGAATACCTGTGTGATGGAGGATTTGCCAGGTCTAAGTGCGCACTTCTAAGGCCCAATCAGTTGGTTAACGGCGGGCTTTAGTCTTTCACACAATACGCTTGAGAAGACCTTGTAGCCTATACTAAGAAGGCTTATCCCGCGATAGTTTGCGAAAAAGTCGGGGTCGCCTTTAAACTAAATAAATAAATAAATAAATAAATAAATAAATAAATGAATAAATAAATAAATAAATAAATAAACAAATAAATAAATAAATGTTGGGATCTTTTAAAATAAGCAGCACACGTCTTTAGGTAACAATCGCTTTGTTTAGAGTAAGAAGAAAAATTGTAAGTTACTGGTATGTATAACAGAAAATGAGTAATGAGAGTATAGAAAAACTTAATATGGAAGAATTGGAGAATGAATAACAGAGTTGCCGTTTATATTTCAACACCCCTCCTCAAATCTGGTATTCATTCTTATAAGTTTATAAAAATTCAACATAAAAAGATTACAAGTTTTCAATTTAACTAATGATTTACCAATATTATTTTAGACCTAACATTTTCACAAACTTATTGTGATTTACTTTAGCTAAATTCTTAGTTAGTACATCAGCAATGTTTTCACTACTAGAACAATATTTTAAATCAATTATATTTTTGCTGTATACATCTCTTACGTGGTGAAATTTTATTTCTATATGTTTACATCTTGAGTGATACACAGGATTTCTTACAAGATGTAATGCGTTTAAATTGTCTCCATTCAGTGTGATGATTTTGGGGCGATGTAAATCGATCTCCTCAAAAAATTTTTTCAAAAACTCAGCTTCTTTCGCGGCGGTCGATAAGGCAATGTATTCTGCTTCTGTACTACTTAATGCCACGCTCGGCTGCTTCTTGGCTTCCCAAGACACTGCACAGCCTGCAAGGAGAAACGCGTAACCGGTGTACGACTTTCGCTCTGACGCATCTCCTCCCCAATCAGCATCTACATAGCACTTAATATCCTTCCCGCTTTTTGTGTAACGCAACACCATGTCACTCGTACATCGTAAGTATTTTAACACTCTTTTAGCAGACGCCAAATGTTCACTATGTGGGTCACTGTTCTTTTGTGCTAGTTTGCATACTGAGTGGATAATATCAGGTCTTGTGCCCAACGCCAAATATAACAAGGAAGCGATAAGCGACTGATATTCTTTTGGGTCGATTCGCGTGCATTCCACGTTGTCACAGCGAATTTGTTGCTTGGGGTCCAATGGAATAGCTATTGTACGGCAATCCATCATACTATGTTGTTGCAACAGTTGCTTAATATGACTCTTCTGACTTATTGATATTGGTCCTTTCTCACCAACTCGTTCAACCTCCATACTCAAAAACAGTTCAACTGGACCTTTGTCTATGACCTGTAAGTTACTAACGATCTGGTGCTTGATCAGCCTCAGCTCTGACTTGTCTGAGCAGGCAATGTGCAGGTCATCCACATATATAGCGATTAAGTTGATCTTGCCTCCCTGATGTCTCGTATAAACACACGGCTCCATTACGCATCTCTTGAAACCGATACCAAATAGTATTTCATGTAATTTTGCATTCCACTGGCGCCCAGACTGTTTCAGTCCATATATTGCCTTACTTAGTTTCACCACTTTATCAGGATACGCTTTGTTCACGAACGCTTCCGGCTGAGCCATGTAGATTTCGTCATCTATACTACTGGTTAAGTAAGCAGATGAGGCATCAACATGATGCAAATATAACTCGTACTCTTCTGCTAGTGCGAAAATAATGCGAATGTTTGAGTATCGCACTACCGGAGAGAATGAATCGTTATAATTTACCCCATATACCTGGCGACAACCTTTCCCTACTAACCTTACCTTAAATCTATCAACGTCGCCGTTCTTATTTTTCTTAACCGCAAACACCCATTTGCATTTCATACTTTTCTGGTTGGCTGGTAAATCCACCAGTTCCCATGTTTCGTTGTCGATTAAAGATTGATATTCATCGTGCATTGCTTTGTGCCAATCGCGAGCAACTTGACTGGAGAGTGCTTCTTTTACCGTATCGGGAACTTCAACTTCATGCATCATGTTTAAAACGTTGTACACTTTCTTCTGTCTTCTGGGTTTACCGGAACGCAAGAACTTCGGCCGACCTGACCCGATTTGCTCCGCTGCAGCTTCATCACTTTCTTCTTGTGCATATTCGTAGTCACTCTCCGATTCCTTACTTTCGAATTCACTAGTGCTTTGATTTTCGTTTTGCTCTAGAATGTTTACGCTGACACTATTGGGTTTATTAGCGATAACTGGCTCGACGAAAGTCACATCACGACTTATAATAGTGCTTCGCGTCTCACAATGGTACAACCGATAACCTTTTGTTGTAGTACTATAACCTACCATGATGTATTTTTCCCCTCTGGGTTGAAACTTACTTTTTGCTTTCTTATTCAACGCAATCGCTGTCGAGCCGAACGATCTAAGATGAGAAACCACTGGTTTCCTCTTATGCCATACCTCATAGGGAATTGTTGCATCAAGCGCCTTTGACGGCGACCTATTACGCAGGTACGCTGCAGTATTAACTGCTTCTGCCCACAAAAACTCGGTTAAATTTGCTTCGACAAGCATACAGCGAGCCATTTCAATTAAGGTGCGGTTAAATCGTTCAGCCATTTGTTGTGGCGTATTTGGCACTGTTAACTGGTGCATTATGCCACACTCGTCAAATATTGTTGAAAAGCATTGTTTGTGTATTCGCACCCGTTGTCGCTCCTAATGATTTTAATCTGACACCCTGTTTGCCGCTCTGTGAACGCCTTGAACTCCTTAAACTTCTCAAAAACTTCGCTTTTATGTTTAAGAAAATAGACGAAGACGTACATACAACTTTAGCGGACCGCAAACGTCCGAATGAATTAATTCAAGTAGCTCATTTGCTCTATTTGTAGTTGGTGTAAATGCCTTTGTTGTCGCCTTGCTTTGCATACAGACGACACAGCTAATGTCTTTCGGCACATTGAGTTGAAGCCCACGTACTAAATTTTTACTAACAAGATCCCGTATACTACTATAGTTTAAATGACCGTAGCGGCTGTGCCATTTAACTGCTTCTGCTGATTGCCCTGTAAGAAAGAGCGTATTTTTAGACATTGTAAATAAAAATATACCACCATCCACGCAGTATGAGCTTATTATTCCTGTCATTGATAGTGACGAATTTCTTTGTGAATCTAACAGAATGACCACTGTTTACTGCTTAGGAAATGGAGACGAAATTGCATTGCTAAACAGGTACGTATAAAACGTCATTCAATTGAATTTGTTTGTTTTCTGATATCAACCGAACTTTCCATTTGCCTTCTGCGTCAATTCGCTTGTCGCCAGCTAGCAAAATCGACTCGTGGTGCTCTTTAATCTTATCAAACATGCTGCGATCACAGCACACATGCGAAGATGCTCCGCTGTCTATACACCAGACATTCGGTTGTTATTTGTTCGTCTAAAACGCTGAGAACAATGAGAACGACGTTGTTTTGTCTTCATCTATTTTATGCACCTTCCTGTTGTTCTTGCATTGTGCAGCAAAATGACCGCTTTTTCCGCAATTATAGCACTTAAAGTTCGATCTACCTCTTTGAGATTTCCCGTTGCTTGCGGATTTGGAATTTTTACTGCTTGACTCACGTGCCATGAAAACCTGGGTGCTGCCTTCTGCAATAAGTGACTCACAGACTTTTCGACGCTGCTCTTCTTCAAGTAATTTAATTTCTAACGCTGATAGCTTAGGAAGTTCATCGCGTGGCTCTAGCGCAACAACGTGGTTCTCAAACGACTTAGGAAGGCTGGCAAGAAGCATTATTACAAACGGCTCCTCCTGAAGCTCTACGCCGGTTTCTGCTAGTTTCTCAACAAGAGTCGAAAAATTGCTCAAAAATTTCTGTACTTGCTCACCCTCTACCATGCGAATTCCAAGGAGCTGCTTAAACAACGATACCATTCTGGCCGGTCCCTTGGGCCTATGTACTCCCTTTAAGACGGTCCATGCCTCTTTGGAAGTTTTGTATTGCCTCACGTACGAAATCTGCATAGGTGTTACACTAAGTATAATGGTCGCCATGGCCTTTTCGTCGGCGGACTTCCACGCTTTAACCTTGCTTGCATTCTCGTCTTCGACTTTTGGTTGCTCAAGCTCACCAGTTACTACTTCCCAAAGCTCTTTATATATCAGCACACTTTTAATTTGTATGCTCCATGAGTCGTAATTGGACTAGTCCAATTTTTCCACATTAAATATTGTTGAATTCATCGCGAAAAGTTAGCTGGGCCCATAACCTGTTGGGCTCTTTTAAAATAAGCAGCACACGTCTTTAGGTAACAATCGCTTTATTTAGAGTAAGAAGAAAAATTGTAAGTTACTGGTAAGTATAACAGAAAATGAGTAATGAGAGAATAGAAAAACTTAATACGTAAGAATTGGAGAATGAATAACAGAGATGCCGTTTATATTTCAACAATTTATCTATTTGTTTATTTATTTATTTATTTATATTATTTTATTTATTTATTAATTAATTAATTTATTATTTATTTATTTATTTATTTATTTATTTATTTATTTATTTATTTATTTATTTATTTATTTATTTATTTATTTATTTATTTATTTATTTACTTATTTATTTATTTATTTATTTATTTATTTATTTATTTATTTATTTATTTATTTATTTATTTATTTATTTATTTATTTATTTATTTATTTGTTTATTTATTTATTTATTTAAAGGCGACCCCGACTTTTTCGGCAACTATCGCGGGATCAGCTTTCTAAGTATAGGCTACAAGGTCTTCTCAAGCGTATTGCGTGAAAGACTAAAGCCCGCCGTCAACCAACTGATTGGGCCTTAGAATTGCGGACTAAAACCTGGCAAATCCTTCATCACACAGGTATTCACAATAATTATTTATTTATTTATTTATTAATTAATTTATTTATTTATTCGTTCATTTATTTATTTATTTATTCATTCATTTACTTACTTACTTACTTACTTACTTCCTCACTTACTTACTTACTTACTTACTTACAAACTTACTTACTTACAAACTTACTTACTTACAAATTTACAATATTATTATTTACTTACGTACTTACTTACTTACTTACTTACTTACCTACTTACTTACTTACTTACTTACTTACTTACTTACTTACTTACTTGCTTATTTATATATTTATTTATTTAGTTTATTATTTAATTATTTATTTATTGATTTATTTATTCATTTATTTATTTATTTTTTTTTGTATTTTTTTGTATTTTTTTTATTTATTTATTTATTTATTTATTTATTTATTTATCTATTTACTTATTATTTATTTACTTA
>NW_016157100.1:100295-101365 GCF_001687245.7 Rhagoletis zephyria
CTTACTTACTTACTTACTTACTTACTTACTTACTTACTTACTTACTTACTGATTTACTTACTTACTGACTTACTTACTTACTTACCTACGTACTTACTTACTTACTTACTTACTTACTTACTTACTTACTTACTTACTTACTAACTTACTTACTTACTTAGTTACTTACTTACTTACTTACTTACCTATTTACTTATTTACTTACTTACTTACTTACTTACTTACTTACTTGCTTGCTTACTTACTTACTTACTTACTTACTTACCTACTTACTTACTTACTTACTTACCTACTTACTTACTTACGGAAATACCCAGATAAATTATGTTACATTTTATATTTGTCTACAAACTCGTTTCATTACATAAAATCCGTTTAGAAATCTCACAAATACAATCCCCATGAAATGCTTTATGCCTTTTAAATGCTTTTAAAGCGCCGCCGGAAGCACTTTAATTGCTGCTTTATTATTTAATAGCAACGTTACAGTAACGTACATACACATATACTGCTACATAGCTCAGCTGGGTTAATATCCTGTTTTAAGCCGCATATCCGGTGCTAAGGAAAACATACTCAAATACTAAAAGCCGATAGTGTGAGCGCTTTAATGGCGTCATGGCGAGGAAAAGTGAAGGTGTCTCATGTGAATACTTGGCGCAAGCGGGCGTACAAGTCTAGCAAAATTATTATTTACTAGTGTTTGCCCAGCGGTTGAAATTCAACCGCTAAAATTAAAGATAGTTTATGTGAGTTGAGTTGAGTTGAAATAACATTAGTTGGAATGGGTTAAGTGGAGGGGAGTTTAGCTTAGTACTTAGCATAACATAACATACCATAATATAAGATTAAATAACGCAACATATGTAGCATAACACACCACAATATAACATCGCACATTCTTCAGTTGTATTTTCTTGTATCCCTAACACTTTCCTCCTCTCTATCTTTGTCTCTACGCTTTTAATGTTTATATTTATATTTATCTTCACCCTCATGTTCATGTCCAAGTTCATGTTAATGTTAATGTTCATGTTCATGTTCATGTTCATGTTCATGTTCATGTTCAT